>NC_038242.2:34352716-34638007 GCF_000004515.6 Glycine max | reverse complement strand
CTAGTTGCTATATATATATATATATATATATATATATATATATATATATATATATATATATATATATATATATATATGTATGTTCAGGTAGCAAGATACCTTGGATATGCTTGTATATAGAAAAAATACCTCACAAAACATATAGATGTATGTTTAGGTAGCAAGATACCTTGGATATGCATGTATATAGCAAAAATACCTCACAAAAATATACACATGTTTAGGTAGCAAAATACCTAAAAAAAAAAACTAAAACTAAAACAAATTCCCAAGAACACAAAATATATCTTTCGGCTGAAAAGCCAACATGCTTTTCAAAAGAATTAACTTCCAGCTTTTCTTTGAAAGAGATTCACTGATCATGACCAGTTTTTGAAAAAAAATGTGTATGCACCTGAAGGGTGAATGCTGTGAAAATTTTCCCGAATGCCCAAAATAGACTCGGATGAATGCATGAATTGATAAAAGAACATGTTTTGGAAACACTGGGTTGACTTAAATAGGAAAAAATGAATCCTGAACCCTAGTATCACGTGACCATAAAAACTTGGTGCTTGAGTGTCCACATGGGTGCATGCATGACCAGTTTTGCATGAAATTTCCTAATCATCATTGTTGCATGTGTATCATGGAAATAATGTGGGACATCCCCTTTATCCCTGAACCGCTGGCCAAACCCTGACATATATCACTTCCAGCCGTTCTACAAGCCATGAGCCAAAATCCCAACTTACCATAAACCTTGACCCAGGGTGAGAATGTCAATCCTTGCCCTCGGAAGAAAACAAAAAAAAGAGAAAAGGAGAAAATTCCCGATCAAAAGAATCGGAAGAAAGCAAAAAGAGAAAATTCCCAATCAAAGATTGAGAGAAAGCAAAAAAAAAAAGAAAATTCCCGATCAAAGATTGGAAGAAAACATAAGAAATATGCAGAAAGGTCTTTGGACCAGACAATATCTGAACAATACAGAATTGTCACCAAGTAAACAAGAAAAGAAAGGAAACCACGACCTAAAGTGGTCCTCTCCCTTTGATTGCCAACCAAAATCTTGTGCGTCGGTGACTTGTTCACCTCACACTAAACAAAAATAGAAAAGGAAAAGGCCAAGAACACTCAAAGCGAAATTTCCCACAAAAAAAAAAAACAAACCATTCCCAAGAAAAAGTCCTATTGATCCATGATCACGCATGTAATCTTTAATTTGATAGGAAATGATTTGCAAAATCAAGTCATGACATATCTATGGTTCGGAATTAGGATGAAACACTTACCTGTGTGAGATTGATACACTTTGAGTGATTTTCTTCTATTTTTGTTGGACCCAATGTTTCTTCTAAATGGTCATTTAGAAACGAAATGCTAACATCCAAAATCTCATTTATGGTTATGAGAAAATTTCATCAGCATACTCTCCTTCCCCAATAGACGTATTGTTTTTCATAAAAAAAAAATCATATGTTGCTCTGATCAGTTGAAGGTTTTGTTTCTTTACTAAAGCATGTTCGCATTTTAGTGAAAAAACACCGAGACTATTTTAGTCTCACAGTTATCAAGAACTACATAGGTCTGAGTTCCTCATCACAAATTGAGGATACATAGGAGCAACAACCCCACTTTTGTCGACCACCCCACCTTTGTTACCGTGACCCAAGAGTCCGGTGGCATGCAGCGACACCTGACGGTAACCCGCAAACTTTCTTTTGCTATCTCTAAGACTCAACGCATGATAGCATGCAGAGACTAACATCGTCTTCTGCACCCTTTGTCAATTGCGGCCAACAAGCCCGTTGACACGTGGAGATTTACGTCATCTTCCACGCAAACAACCTCTATCAAGCACTAACCCGTGAAGTTAGGGGGCAGGCGGAAATACCCAAGTGGTTATTCGTATAAACATTATTTTGCTATCTCTAAGACTCAACGCATAATAGCAAGCAGAGGCTAACGTCGTCTTTTGCACTCTTTGTCAATCGCGGCCAATAAGCCCGTTGACACGCAGAGATTTACGTCATCTTCCGTGCAGACAACCTCTGTTAGTACTAACCCGTGAAGTTAGGGGGAAGGCGGTAATACCCAAGTGGTTATGCATATAAACATTCTTTTGCTATCCATCAGACCTAGAGCACGATAGCATGCAGAGACTAACATCGTCTTCGGCACCTTTTGTCGTCCTGACCCGTGAAGTCAGGTGACATGCGGGGGAACCTTATGGTCCTGCACCTTTTGTCAACCAGGGGCAAACGAGCCCGTTGACACACAGAGACTAACATTGTCTCCTGCACCTTTTGTCGTCTTGACCCATGAAGTCAAGTGACATGCGGGGGAACCTTATGGTCCTGCACCTTTTGCCAACCAGGGGCAAACGAGCCCGTTGACGCGTAGAGACTAACATCGTCTCCTGCACCTTTTGTCGTCCTGACCCGTGAAGTCAAGTGACATGCGGGGGAACCTTAGGGTCCCTCACCTTTTGTCAACCAAGGGCAAACGAGCCCGGTGACGCGCAGAGACTAACAGCGTCTCCAACACCTTTTGTCGTCCTGACCTGTGAAGTCAGGTGACATGCGGGGGAACCTTAGGGTCCCGCACCTTTTGTCAACCAGGGGCAAATGAGCCCGGTGACGCGCAGAGACTAACAGCGTCTCCAGCACCTTTTGTCGTCCTGACCCGTGAAGTCAGGTGACATGCGGGGAACCTTATGGTCCTGCACCTTTTGTCAACCAGGGGCAAACGAGCCCGTTGACGCGCAGAGACTAACATCGTCTCCTACACCTTTTGTCATCCTGACCCGTGAAGTCAGGTGACATGCGGGGGAACCTTAGGGTCCCACACCTTTTGTCAACTAGAGGCAAGTGAGCCCGTTGACACGCAGAGACAAATTATGGTCATCTGCACCTTTTTCATCCAGAGGCGGCAGGCCCGATGACATGCGGGGAACCATTTGGTCCCGCACTTTTTTCACATTTTGTCATCCAGAGGCGGCGAGCCCGATGACACGCGGGGGAACCATTTAGTCCCACATCTTTTTTTCCACTATCCAGAGGCAATCAAGTCCGGAGCCCCATGAATTGATTGCCTAGCGCTGTTCATGCATCCTCCATCATCAAGTCCGGAGCCCCATGAATTGATTGCTTAGCGCTGTTCATGCATCCTCCACCATCAAGTCCGGAGCCCCACGAATTGATTGCCTAGCACTGTTTGTGCATCCTCCATCATCAAGTCCAGAGCCCCATGAATTGATTGTCTAGCGCTGTTCATGCATCCTCCACCATCAAGTCCGGATCCTCACGAATTGATTGCCTAACGCTGTTCGTGCATCCTCCATCATCATGTCCGGAGCCCCATGAATTGATTGCCTAGCACTGTTCATGCATCCTCCACCATCAAGTCCGGAGCCCCACGAATTGATTGCCTAGCGCTGTTCGTGCATCCTCCATCATCAAGTCCGGAGCCCCATGAATTGATTGTCTAGCATTGTTCATGCATCCTCCACCATCAAGTCCGAATCCCCACGAATTGATTGCCTAGCGCAGTTCATGCATCCTCCATCATCAAGTCCGGAGCCCCATGAATTGATTGCCTAGCGCTATTCGTGCATCCTCCATCATTGAGTCCGGAGTCCCATGAATTGATTGCCTAGCGCTGTTCATGCATCCTCCGTTATCAAGTACGGAGCCCCCGGTGAGGGGAAAATACAGTTTTTGTTATTTTCCCAATCGGTTCCTTCTCCAAAAAATGTGTATACGTGCATATTATGTTATTTTTTGTTCTGTGTTGTTCAGAGAAAAAGAAGGAGAGACGGGAGTCAATTATTTCAAATTGTTTGGGTTGGAACTATTGTAATTAAGATCAATTTAATCCCCATGATGGGCAAAGGATGGCCTTCGGGAATCATCATAGATTAATTATGGAAAAGGCTGAGACGGACGAAATCAGTGTCTTATCTTTACTTTCCTCCTATCTCCGATAAAAGGTAAGTAAGGAGGGGCAACTGTCATACCCTAATTTCGTCCGGGGACCATTGTTTGGTGGCATACAACCTTCTTTTGACTGCCTCGAGGTACTTAACCCCCATCGTTAGGCAATCCGTAAAGTTTCGCAACATTCCGGAAGTAAAAAAGAAACATTGTTGCGCAATCCGTAAAGTTCTGCAACATTATCGAAGTCAAAAAAAGCATCTTTGCATAATCCGTAAAGTTTCACAACATTCCGAAAAGAAAATGGATGTTGTTATGGAATCCATAAAGTTTCGTGAGATTTCGGAAAGAAAACAACCAAAAAAACAAAAATGGGGGTGAACTTATCAAGAAAGAGGTGTAAATAGCAATTCGAGTCTAGGCCCTTCCAGAACATTTTGAAAGTTGGGTTGCTTAAGGAGGAAGCAACTGGGCGGCAAGCTCCTCCACGTTTTTGAAAAATAGTTTTCGGGGCTTCCGTGGCTTCCGTAATGCTTCCGTAAAATTTCTGAAAACCTTGGGTAAGCATATTTCACTTAACATTGATGAAAGGGAAGAGAAAAAAAGATGAAAATCAAATCCGAAACACTTCCGTAAGGCTTCCGTAACTTTTCCGTAAAATGCGAAAAGGGGGGTGAACTTAGTAATTCGGGTGCGCTTAGAAATCTTCTTCGTTAAGTCTCTGGGCAGCAAGCACCTCTATTTTTCCCTATAAATAGGGGAGGGGGCTGTTTCAAAAAATACTAATCACCCTTTAGCTATGCATTTCGGCTATTTTGGGCAAAAAACACGTTTTCGTGAAGAAAAATCGAGTCGAAGTGCTTCCGTAACACTTTCGTAAGCGATTCTATGGGAATTCTTCATCGTTCTTCACCGTTCTTCGTTCGTTCTTTGTCGTTCTTCGGTCTTCAACCGGTAAGTTCCCAAAATCGAATCTTTCAATTCATTCTATGCACCCTTAGTGGTCCCTACTTGTTTTGTGTACTTTCACTTTAATTTCGCTTACTTTCAGTTTTCTTTTCTACCGTTTTTAACGTGCTTTAACCGTTTATTTAAGCCATTTTCTCACCTAATAAATGATAAAATGAATTTCAACCGATCATTTGCATTGTAATCTCGTTTAATCACTGTTAAAACTAAATCTAACTGATCATTCACGTTGTAATCTTGGTTAAACCAAAAAAGGAAAAATAATAATAAAATAATCAAAATATCTTTGAATAAAATAATAAAAAAAATCAACCGGACGTTTTTCTTTGGAAGTTTCCTTGATCAATTGACTAATAACCAAAGTGAAACTAAGGCTAAAATCAACTCACAAATCAAGCTTTGTCCGCAAAAAATCACTAAAAACCGTTTTAAGGTCCAATGCCTTAAACGATCCTCTTTGCTTTTATCGGTTAACATGGACCGTTCAAAAGCATAAAATCAACATGTAACTTTACCGCTTTTGCGAGAACTACGTAGGTCTGATTTCCTCTTCGATGGAGGATACGTAGGAGCAAAAGCCCCGCTTTTGTCGACCTCGTGAGATGGTTAGAGGTCCAACGCCTTAGCTTTCTCACCAAGTAAAATGGATCATTTTAAGGTCCAACGCCTTAAATGACCCCCTTCCAAGTAAAAAGAATCACTTGATTTGCCCCTTTTGAAAGAACTACGTAGGTCTTATTTCCTTATCACAATTGAGGAATACGTAGGAGCAAGGGAAACACCCTTGTCGACCACAAAAAGATAAAAAATACAAAAAGGCATAAAAAGACATAAAAACATAAAAAAGGGAAAATAAAACAATTTGAAGACATCTTTGCACACTCGATTAAAGGCTGTCGTCCTTTGTGACGGACGCGTCAGGTGCTAATACCTTCCCCATGCGTAAATACAACTCCCGAACCTTTCACACTTAAAGTTCATAGACCACACCTTTCCGGTTTTTCTGACGTTTTCCTGGAATAAATGTTGGTGGCGACTCCACGCATTTTCCTCTCATGGAAGACGCACCCGTGAGCCCTCTCGTCGCCCTCCCGCCGAAGGGTAGGTTGCGACACATATCCTTCAAGAATTTGGAGTAGAGTGGCATTTGCTGTAAAGCTTCTCCAAAGGGCATGGTTATTTCCAGTTTCCTGAAAATATCCAAAAATCTCACCAAATGACGGTCCTTCTCCTTCTTGGAAGGTACCACAGGATATGGTACTTCCTTACCTTCGTTTACAACTTTATCACTTCTACTTTTCTCTTCATTTTTATTTTTTCCATCTTTTTCAATTTTTTTATTTTCTTTTTCTTTTTCTACTTCTTTTTTCTTTTTCTGGGTCATTAAATTCTTTTTGCTTGACCATTATTTGTTTCTCTTTTTCTTGATTGCTTTCACCACTCACCTCATTTTTCTTGCC
This sequence comes from Glycine max, assembly GCF_000004515.6. NCBI lineage: Eukaryota > Viridiplantae > Streptophyta > Magnoliopsida > Fabales > Fabaceae > Glycine > Glycine max. The sequence continues at coordinate 34,631,664 of NC_038242.2, read as the reverse complement.
ATCAGTACCTTTCTTTTCAGCAGTTTTCTTCTTGTGCACAACACTCTCCTTATCCTGAGCCTCCACAAACCTTTTACTCCTTGTCATCACAACTTTGCATTCCTCCTTGGGATTCTTTTCTGTATTTGCCACAAAACTGTTGGATGACTTGTCAGCTATCTGCTTGGCTAGTTGTCCCACCTGGACCTCAAGGTTCTTCAGTGCTGACTCAGTGCTTTTATGATTTGACATTGTTACCTGCATAAATTAAGTCAAAGTCTCATTCAGCTTAGTAGTCCTCTGAAAGATGTTAGGCCCTTGTTGGATTGGCCTGTTCGAAGGTCCACCATGGTATTTGTTGAACTGATTACCAGGGTGCGACCTCCACTGTCCTTGTTGATTATAAGGACCCTGCTGAAAGCCAAAAAATCCTCCTTGAGTATACCCTTTGTCGCTGTTGATTTCCCATATAATGAATTTCTTGAGTGTTTTCTTCAATGGGAATACATCAGCCTTGTCATACCCTAATTTCGTCTGGGGACCATCTGTTGTTGGGATGCAACCCTCGTTTGACCACTTCGAGGTATTTGGCACCCATCGTTAGGCAATTTGTGAAGTTCCGAGACATGCCGGAAGCCAAAAGAAAAGCATTGTAGCACAATCTGTGAAGTTCTGTGACATGCCGGAAATTAAAAGGAAGTGTTAGTGCGCAATCCGTAAAGTTTCGTAACGTTTCGGAAGGCAAAAAAGGGATTATTACGTAATCCGTAAGGTTCCTCAACATTACGGAAAGAAAACAAGTATCGTTACGAAATTCGTAAGTTTCCGAAACTTTATGGAAAAAGAATCACCAAAAAAAGGCAAAGGGTGTATTTAGTAAAAATGGGGGTTCAAATAGCAACCAGGCCCACTTAGGCCTTCCAGGATGTTCCTCCAGAAGGCGGTTGCTTCTGGAGGAAGCAACCTAGCTCGCCTGGGCGAGCTGGGTGGCAAGCATTTCCTTCCTTTTCCTATAAATAGGGGAAGGAGGGAAGAACAAAAATGTTCAACCCTCTTGGTATCTCAGATTCACTTAAAATTAGTGAGAAAAATTGTTTCCGTGAAGAAAATTCAAGCCGAGACGCTTCCGTAACGTTTCCGTGGGTGATTTCGCGAATATTTTCAACCGTTCTTCGAAGTTCTTCGTTCGTTCTTCGTCGTTCTTCGGTCTTCAACCGGTAAGTTCCATAAATCGAACTTTTCAATTCATTCTATGTACCCTTAGTGGTCCCCATTTGTTTCACGTGCTTTTATTTTCATTTCGTTTACTTTCCGTACCCCTTTTTGACGTGCTTTAGTCATTTACTTAAGTCATTTTCTCGCCTAATCAAAAAATAAAATAAATTTCCACCGATCATTTGAATTGTAACATTCGTTAATTTCTGTTAAAATGAAATCCGACCATTCGGTCATGCTGTAACCACGTTGGAAACCAAAAAGAGGTAAAATAATAATATAATAATCAAAAATATCTTTTAGTAAAATAAATCAAAAAAATCAATCGGACGTTTTTCTTTGAGATTTCTCTTTCTTAATCGAATCGACTAATAACCAAAGTGAAACTAAGGCTAAAATCAATTCATAAACCAAACTTTTGTCATCGCCTAAAAAAGCCATTTTTAAAGGTCCAACGCCTTGAAATGGTCTTTTCCGCTTTTATTGGTTAAGTGTAGATTTCTAAAAAGCCTAAAATCAATATGTAACTTTGTTACCTCTTTCAAAAAATAAAGAAATCATTAATGGTCCAATGCCATAATGTTTTCTCACTTTTCAAAAGAATCAAAAGATTGTCTAATGGTCCAACGCCTTAAATGACCTTTCATTCAATAAAAACATATCTTGCAAAAAAGGATAAAAAAATAACTTAACCAAAATGCTTTGTTCACAAGAGAACTACGTAGGTCTAATTTTCTCATCACAATTGAGGAATACGTAGGAGCAAAGGGAAACGCCCTTGTCGACCACAAAAAGATAAAAATATAAAAAGGCATAAAAAAAGACATAAGAACGTAAAAAGGGAAGATAACATAAATTGAAGTCATATTTGCACATTTGATTAAAGGTTTCCGTCTCTTGTGACGGACGTGTGGGGTGCTAATACCATCCCCGTGCGTAAATACAACTCCTGAACCTTTCACTTAAAGTTCGTAGATCACGTCTTTTCCGACGTTTTTCTCAAATAAACGTTGGTGGCGAGTCCGTGCATATTCCTTTCTTGGGACATGCACCCGCGAGTCACGCGTCGCCCTCCCGCCGAAGGGCAGGTTGCGACAGTTGGCGACTTCGCGCGTATTCCTATCTTGGGACACGCACCCACGAGTCACACGTCACCCTCCCGCCGAAGGGTAGGTTGCGACAGGTCTGTTTCATGAGCCTCACCACAAATGGTACAACCTGTAACCTGCAAAATAGAAGAATGTGAAGGTTGACCAATAGACAGTTTAGTTGGCAACTTACCAAGTGTTTATGTTAAAATCTCAAGTTGCTTAGAAAGCAACTTATTCTGTGCCAATAAAGCATCATGTGATGATAGGCATCATGTGATGATAGTTCTAACAAGCTTTCCTTTGTGGGTTGATGGGTTTTGTCGCGCGGAATGGCGTGATCATTGGTTGACATATTCTCAATTAGCTCAGTTGCTTCTTTCGGGGTCTTCAACTTTATTTTTCCCCTGCAGAAGCATCTAGCAGTTGCTTGGTTTGTGGTCTCAGCCCATCTATGAACATATTCAATTGGATTGGCTATGAAAACCCATGGGTGGGAGTTCTTCTCAATAAACCTCTGAACCTCTTCAATGCTTCACTCAAAGATTCATCAAGGAATTGATGAAATGAAGAGATTGCAGCTTTCCCTTTCGTAGTCTTGGACTCTGGGAAGTATTTCTTTAGAAACTTTTCAGCAACTTCTTTCCAGGTTTTCAAACTGTTACCCTTAAACTAGTGAAGCCACCTCTTGGCCTTTCTGATGTGAACCTGACTAGGAGCGGCTCGTTTGATACAGGCTATGGAGTTTTGGATGACGCCACTTCCAGTGAAGGAAGATAAGTCAGGATAGACACCACAAGGATTACCTTAATAAGTCTGAGATTGGTTCAACAAGGAACCCAGAGAGAAACTCTCACCAAATTTTATCAAATGCCCAAAAGTTTCTTTATTGAAAACAAAAACCAATACTTATAGTGTATCTGAACAAAAAGATAAAAATAGACATGGGCCTTCTAAACGGTTTGGGCCAAAATTACAATAAATAAAAATTATAACTAAAAACATATTTAACTTGGGCCTTTAAATTAGTTTGGGCCTTCAGCAACAATTAATAGTCTTGGTAGTGCCTCTGCCTTTGGGTCTTCATCTTTCTCCACTTGGGCCTTCAATCATCATCAATGGCAGCTATAAAAATGACCAGCCTTGTCTCTATGACGTGTTGGGCCTGTTTAAGTCTGCCTCTGGTCATGGGCCCTTCAAGTGCTTCATGGTCCTTGTCCTTAGTTGTGTCCTCATCACTCCCTCCTTCTTGAAAAGGATTTGTCCTCAAATCCAAGGTTCTTCCATCTGCATCAAAAAGAGATAGATCAAACACATTGAAAGTGGCACTTACATTATACTCACTAGGCAAGTCAATCTTGTAGGCATTGTCATTGATCTTCTCCAACACTTGGAATGGTCTGTCTCCTCTAGGTTGAAGCTTGGACTTCCTATGTTCTGGGAACCTCTTCTTCCTCAGGTGTACCCAAACCCAATCACCTGGTTCAAGCACGACTTTATTTCTGCTTTTGTTGGCTTGCCTTGCATAGCTCGCATTTTTCTTTTCAATTTGAGCCTTCACTTGCTCATGCAGCTTCTTCACATACTCAGCTTTAGCCTGTGCGTCCTTATGCTTAAACATAGCAATGTTGGGCATAGGCAAAAAATCAAGAGGAGTCAAAGGATTAAATCCATACACTATCTCAAATGGTGAACAATTAGTTGTGCTATGGATAGCCCGATTATAAGCAAACTCAACATGAGGCAAACATGCTTCCCTAGATTTAAGATTTTTCTTTAAAATAGTCCTAAGCAGTGTACCTAAAGTCCTATTGACTACCTCAGTTTGACCATCAGTTTGTGGGTGACAAGTAGTAGAAAACAACAATTTAGTACCAATCTTACCCCCACAAGGTCCTCCAAAAGTGACTAAGGAATTTTGCATCCCTATCACTGACAATGCTCCTCAGTAATCCACGAAGCCACACTATTTCTTTGAAAAAAAATTAGCCACATGACAAGCATCATCCACTTTCTTCCAAAGGATGAAGTGTGCCATCTTAGAAAACCTGTCAACAACAACAAACACAGAATCCTTTCCATTCTTGGTTTTGGGTAGCCCCAAAACAAAGTCCATAGATATGTCAGTCCAAGGATATTCAGGAACAGGCAAAGGAGTATACAATCCATGAGGTTTAACCTTAGATTTAGCTTGTTTACACACAATGCAATGACCACAAAACTTATGCACATCACGCCTCATATGAGGCCAAAAGAAATGCTCTTGCAGAATTTCCAGGGTCTTTTGAATCCCAAAGTGTCCCATCAACCCCCCCTCATGTGATTCACTCACAAGCAACTCTCTAATGGAACACTTAGGCACACACAATTTATTTGCTTTAAACAAGAATCCATTATGCCTATAGTAACCATTTTCAGAAAACTTTTCACATGCAGCAAAAATTTCAGCAAAGTCCACATCATTCACATACATGTCTTTCAAAGACTCGAGACCAAACAGTTTAGTTTCAAGCATAGCAAGTAAAGCATGTCTCCTAGACAGCGAATCAGCCACTACATTCCCTTTCCCTTTTTTATGTTTGATGACATATGGAAATTTCTCTAAAAACTCTACCCACTTAGCATGCCTCTTATTAAGCTTTCCTTGGCCTTTTAAGTATTTTAAGGACTCGTGATCACTATGGATGACAAACTCTTTAGGTAATAAGTAATGCTGCCAAGTTTGTAAAGCCCTAACCAAAGCATACAATTCCTTATCATAAGTTGAATAGTTAAGGGCAGCGGCTCCTAACTTTTCACTAAAATAAGCTATCGGATGTCCCTCTTGCAACAAAACAGCCCCAATACCCACATTTGACGCATCACACTCAATTTCAAATGATTTTGCAAAATTAGGCATAGCAAGAATGGGTGCATTAGTTAACCTATGTTTGAGGGCAGCAAAGGCCTCTTCTTGTTTCTTACCCCATTTGAAACCCACATTCTTCTTAACAATTTCAGTTAGAGGTGCAGCCAATGTACTAAAATCCTTAACAAATCTCCTATAGAAACTTGCTAAACCATGAAATCCCCTCACCTCACTCAGGGTCTTAGGTGTTGGCCATTCTTGGATGGCCTTAACCTTTTCCACATCCACCCGTACTCCCTCAACACTAACAATAAAACCCAGAAACTCCACATGATCAGTACAAAAGGAGCACTTTTCTAGGTTGGCATACAATTTTTCTTTCCTAAGCACACTTAAAACAGATTGCAAATGTTTAGCATGCAAATCAAGACTAGTGCTATATATAAGAATATCATCAAAGTACACCACCACAAATTTCCCAATAAATTCCCTTAAAACATGGTTCATCAATCTCATGAAAGTACTAGGTGCATTAGTCAAACCAAATGGCATAACCATCCACTCATACAAACCATATTTTTTTTTAAAGGCAGTTTTCCATTCATCTCCCTCTCTAATTCTAATTTGATTATAGCCACTTTTCAAATCAATTTTGGAAAACACACATGCACCATACAGTTCATCAAGAAGATCATCTAACTTGAGAATTGGATGCCTATACTTGATGGTGATGTTGTTTATGGCTCTACAATCAGAACACATCCTCCATAAGCCGTCCTTCTTAGGTACTAGAATGACAGGTACAGCGCACGGACTCATACTATCTCTCACCCAACCTTTGCTCAGGAGTTCGGACACTTGCCTTTCGATCTCCTTAGTTTCTTGTGGGTTGCTCCTATAAGCTGGTCGATTGGGCAAGGACGCTCCTGGAATGAGATCAATGTGATGCTCAATTCCCCTCAATGGTGGTAAACCATCTGGTACACTTGCTGGAAACACATCATCAAAATCCTGCAGAAGAGAATGAATACTAGAAGGCAATTTAAATTCATCAATTGGGTTAGCATGCAACATCTGACGTTGAGAAAACAATAAATAGAGGGGTTGTCTCGCATAAAGCACCCTCCTTACCTCCCTTTTTGTTGCTAAACAAAGTTGTTTGCCCTCAAGTGTTTCACTCTTTTTGTTTTCTCTTTTTTCCCTCTCAAGTGTTTCACTCTTTTTCTTTCCTCTCTTTTCCTTCTCAAGTGTTTCACTCTTTTTCCTCTCAAGTGTCTCACTCTTTTTCTTTTCTCTCATTTTTATCTGATCCTCACAAACCTCTTTTGGAGATAACGGTTTGAAAACAATTTTCTTGTCAGCTTGCTTGAAAGATATTTTGTTGGTGAAGCCATCATGCACTGCCTGGGTATCATACTGCCACAGTCTTCCTAACAACACATGGGTCGCTTCCATTGGGACCACATCACACAACACCCTATCATTATATCTCCCAATGGTGAGACATACCTCAACCTGTTGAGTCACTTTTACCTCTTCATCTTCACTAAGCCACTGAAGTTTGTATGGTCTAGGATGGGGCTTAGTTTCCAAATTCAGTTTGGTCACTAATGTGGAACTTGCAACATTGGTACAGCTTCCTTCATCAACAATTAAAGAGCACAGCTTACCATTAATTACACACCTGGTGTGGAAAATATTTTCTCTTTGATTGTCATCCAGTGGCTGCATTTGATTTCCCAACAGCCTTCTCACCATCAACATATCACCCTTTTCATCTCAGTCCATGTATCTACCTCTCATCGTTCCTCTCTAAGCATTTCTCTCTGGTATTTATGCCACCAAACAAGGGCATAGTCGGAGAATTCAGCTACTACTAGCTTGACTTTCTGCTCATCAGTGTAGTCATTGCAGGCAAACACATGCTCAATCTTCATTTCCCAGTCCAAGTAGGCATCTGGATCACTTCTGCCTTTGAAGGGAGGAACATTGAGCTTTACTCCCTCAACCCGGTTCTGCCTCAGTCCGTCATTACTGCCACTATTACCTCTATTCCCATCTATATTTCGTCTAGCATTTTTATTGGCTTGGTTCTCCAAAACTTCTAGTCGTCCATAGACCTCATCATTGGTACGGTCCAACAAACGTTGCATCTGTGCATTCATCGCATCCAGTAACAAACGTTGAGCTCCGTCCAACTGATGATACTCGTCACCACCGCCACCTGCTCCAGCCATAATTAAACAGGAAAAAAATGTGCAATAAAAATTATTAAGGGTTTCAGGACCTCACCACACTCTACTCACGTGTTTAACTCTTAGATGGTAGTACACTCGTGTTTGATGCTCTCAATAGGCTTTTGTGTAATGTATTCCCTCTTGCCTTTTACCACTCGTGTTTCCTCTTAAGTTCCTGGATGGACCAAATTAGACTCACAAGGTAATATAAAATAAAAGGAAAGACAATATAATGATCACAGACAGATTTGATTTGGGATAACAACTTGGACTTGATTTGGATAATAATATATTAGATTGGATTTGGATAACAGATTAGCTTTAATTTGGGTAACCGATATGATAACAAATAAGATATTAGATAGGATAATAGATAAGATATTAGATAGGATAACAAATAAGATATTAGATAGGATAATAGATATGACAACAGATAGGACAAGTAAACTTCAAATGCTCATAACTTTTGCTATGGTTGTCCATTTGAGGCCCACTATATATCAAAACGCTCATAATTCAAAGGAGAATCTAGATAAGGGGATTTGATCCACGATTTTATTTCCAAAAAAAAACACCTCTAAATGTCTCAATTTCGTGTTCAAAGATCAAACACCCAAATCTCTTCCAAACTTTTTTTTTGCAACTGTTTCCTTTTTTTGTCTTTCTTTCTTTCTCTCTTTCTTTCTCTCTTTCTTTCTTTCTTTTCGTTCTCTTTTTTTTTTCTCTTTTTTGTTTTGTTTTTTTCCAAGACGTCCAGCTATTAGAATTCGTTCAATAGGCAATCATCATTAGGCAGATTTGACAATTTAGCAATTCGGCAATTAGGCAATTTTTATCCCAAATAGAATTCGAATAGGTTGAAACAAAAGTTATGAATAGAAGACAGAATACAATATGATAGGCACAAGAACAAGAAACCAGATGATGTGAACCTGAGTAGGAGCGGATCGTTTGATACAGGCTATGGAGATTTGGATGACGCCACTTTCAGTGAAGGAAGATAAGTCAGGGTAGACGCCACAAGGATTACCTTGATAAGTCTGAGATTGGTTCAACAAGGAACTCAAACAGATTTTTTTTTACACAAAGTCTGAAAGACACAAGAAACAAGAACAAGAACGTGACAAGAACAAGAACAAGAACGCAAATAACAGAACACAAGACGCAAACAAGAATGAAACAAGATGTAAACAAGAACGCAAATAACAGAACAAGGACAAAAACACGAACCTAGACAAATTACAAAGAAAAAAATAGGATAGGATAGGATATAACTTGTATCATGAGCCAAAGCTCTGATACCAGATGATGTGAACCTAACTAGGAGCGGATCATTTGATACAGGCTATGGAGTTTTGGATGACGCCACTTCCAGTGAAGGAAGATAAGTCAGGATAGACGCCACAAGGATTACCTTGATAAGTCTGAGATTGGTTCAAGAAGGAACCCAGAGAGAAACTCTCACCAAATTTTATCAAATGCCCAAAAGTTTCTTTATTGAAAACAAAAACCAATACTTATAGTGTATCTGAACAAAAAGATAAAAATAGACATAGGTCTTCTAAACAGTTTGGACCAAAATTACAATAAATAAAAATTGTAACTAAAAACATATTTAACTTGGGCCTTTAAATTAGTTTGGGCCTTCAGCAACAATTAATAGTCTTGGTAGTGCCTCTGCCTTTGGGCCTTCATCTTTCTCCACTTGGGCCTTCAATCATCATCAATGGCAGCTATAAAAATGACCAGCCTTGTCTCTATGACGTGTTGGGCCTGTTTAAGTCTGCCTCTGGTCATGGGCCCTTCAAGTGCTTCATGGTCCTTGTCCTTAGTTGTGTCCTCATCACTTTCCTGCCAATGAAAATGAGAATAGGCTGAGTCTTAAAGCTTCATCTGGCACACCGGTAATCTTAACAGTGTTGCATATTTCAATGAACGTTGCCAAATGTGCATAGGGGTCTTCATTAGGTATTCCTTGGAATAAATTCCCCTGTATTAAATGAATTAAAGAATGCGGGTAGTTGATGTGGTGAGCTTGCACTTCAGGACGTGCAATGCTAGTAAAGAATTGTGGTACTAATCTGCTTGAATAATCCTCAAGGGTGATCCTCTGGTGTTGCTCGTCTGCCATGATAGTGGCTTCAGGCAATTGAGTAGCGAATTCCCTTGATGATGGTGAATCAGGTGATAATGAATCAGAAAAATGAGTTTCTTCCTCAAGAATGGATGCAACTATTCTGCCTTGCAGAAGTTTCCTTCTTCTCTCGTCCCTGTTCCTTCTCAATGTAGCTTCAATTTCTAAGTCTAGAGGAACTAAATTGCCTGTGGGAGATCTATGCATATAAAATACTAACAGACACAACGGTTATCCAATTCAATAAGAGAAGATAAATATGAATTGAAAACAAATATTCATAGATAATCGAAGAATAACGAATAAAGAATAGACACCTAAAGACGAACTAACTTTCCAAATAAAAAGAAGTTCCTCGACAACGGCGCCAAAAACTTGTTTGCTTCCGGCAAGTGCACCGGATCGCGCAAGTAGTATAAAACGATAAGAACCGAGTATCGAACTCTCGGGAAACTTGTGTTACTTGGTAAAGCTATTTTAGTGAATAGGTGTCTAGTGTAAAAAGAGATGTGTTTACTATGAACAAGTGTGTAAACTAACTATTAAAAGGAAAAATCACGTGAGAAATTATGCGTAAAAACAAGTAGACGACATGTTGGTCTTCCTAATAGGTGCCTGATGTTAGAAGGATATTCTCTACTTAACAATGCCCATGCATTCTATGGTGTCTCCTGAAATGCTAAACCTCGATTCCTCATGATAGTCTAGCCTAATTCTGATTAAGCCTCATCTGCAGATTTCTCTTGTTGGACTAAACTTGGCCAGAACCGCATTAAGACAAACATACAACAACTAGGTTACCGTACCCCGATTTCTCATGAAAATATGACAAACTAGCCCTGTCCTATCAAGTTCTAAGAATCATACCAGTTTCCACTGTTGAATGATCCTAAAAACACATGCATCTACGTGATCAAGGCAAAAGCATGGTAGAATGAAGTTTTGATAGCACAGTGAACACACAAAACATCATTAAATAGATAAAAAGATATTTACATCAAGTACTTACAAGGAAGATCCAACAGAGGATTTAGCTTTCCATAACTGGGAAGCTTCCTATACAACAAAGAGAAGAGAATGAAAGATTGCATAAATACAAGTAGTGAGGATGTCTCCTCCACCTCTAGGACCTCACAATCGCTTACAAACTCATCTCAAGCTCTCAGGACAGCTTCCTCTTCCAGCTCTGGTCTCTGCAGATCTTCACACAACAAATTCTCTCAAACTCTCTGGAACTTGGACCTTTCTCTCTCTAGAACTCTCCAATTATGCAGAATCTTCAAGAAAAGGCCAAACTCCTCTTCAAAATCTGATTTCAATCTTAAATAGGTGGCTTTGTTCGTGCTCATGCGCTTAGCGCACTTCTGATTCACTTAGCGCGAATTAGTGAATTTCGGCTTAGCGAGACTTTTCTCGCTCAGCGGATGGACCGAAGTGATGCGCTTAGTGGGATGGCCTTTTGCTCAGCGAACAAGCACAACTCATCCTTCTTCCAGATTCTTCCTCGCGCTCAGTCGAGGATTGTTGCGCTCAGCGGATAGCTCGCTAAGCCAACAGATTGGCTTAGTGAGAGGCTGAAAATCAGCACTTCAAAACTTGCCTAATTATCCTGAAATTGAGAGAAAATGATTATTAAATATACAAAATGGAAGTACTACTTATTTATTGCCTATATTTAACAAAAAGTAATTACAACACTACAAAATAACCATGATTTGGAGGAGTTTGATACAATTTACACAAGTTTTATACACAAAAGTTAGTCATATTCACCGACTAACAATTGCTCTTAGTTTTTATTAAAATTAGTAGCCTCTATTGTATACTATTATTTAACGTAGTAAAAATTGTTGAAAGGACCAAGTTTATGAAATGATCAAACTTATTTAGAAGAAATTCATTGTAAAAAAAACATAATTTCATAGAAATGAGAGATTTTAACATATTTGTTTTTTTTCTCCATGCACTAGGTGTTGATTCAACTTGGAGACATACTAGATCGAGGTGAAGGTGAAATTGCCATCTTGTCTATGCTGTGATCATTAGATAAACAGGAAAAAGAAAAAGGTGAAGCAATGTTTCAAGTGTGTCATTTGTGACTTTCAAACTCAAAAGTTTTCAATCACTGGTATACAGGATTATAAAACATTTGAATTACTATCTCTAATAACTGAATGTTAGAGACAACATCACCAAGGAGAAGACAATTCCTCATACAATTTTTCCATTGTCATTTTTTTATAAAGTTTTTGTGTTCATCAAAATATAAGTATTTAGTAGAAATTAGTTGTAAAATTAGAAGAAACAGATTCATTATGTTTTAGCTATTATCTTTCTCTTGAAGTAACTTTCCATAACTGAATGTGCTTAATCTAGGTAAATGGAAATCATGAGACCATGAATATGGAAGGGGATTTCAGATATGTTGACTCTGGGGATTTGATGAGTGTAATGATTTCTTAGAATATATTAATGGTTCTGAAGGTGACTGGGAAGAAACTTTTATTTCTTGGGTTGATGTCTTTGAAAGGTGTAAAGAAGACCGAACAATGTCAAAAAGTTATTAGGGACCTTGGAATTTATTGAAGGTACTATAAATTTATGTCTCACTTTTCTTTCACATGTATTATTCCTCTTTAAGTTGTTATATATTTTTATTGTCACTAAGCATAAATTTCACTTTCAAATTGCTTTGGTTAAATTAACCCCCCAAAAAGAATTGTACCCCTACTCCCAAAATCAATGTATCAAAATATTAGAAAAAGAATTGCAAAACGACCTATCCTAAAGTTAGGGCAATGAGAATTAAACTTTATATCACATGGTTACAAGATTTTGATACCAAATCATGAACCAATTACCCCAAAAGCTTAAACCGTTAAGTGATAGCACATGATTTTTTTACACATCTTTTTTATACCAAATCATGAATCAAGATTTAGCTTTGCATCACAGATCATCACAATTCCTTTCTTGTGGCATCTTTTCCCAAATTTACAAATGGTATGTTTTCCACTTATTCTATTTTAGGGTTTCTTTTCTTTGTTATAAGTGGAAGCTTAAGAGATGTATTAGTCATCAAGGATGTCAATATTTTTCATAAATGTTAAAGGAAAACTAAAAGCAGGAAAGGTCTTCGTCTCTATACATTTCTGAAATTTGAAGGTTAACATAGGAACTTGGATTATAAAATACAAGACAAACTATTGAAAGAAAGTCTTTATGTGCTGCATTTGCAATCTACTTTGTGAGCTTTAGGCTTGTTTGAAATTTTGTGTGCCTATGTTGAAATAGATAAATTGAATATTCTGATGCTTAAATCAATTTTCTAATTTGTTTGCAATTGCATAGCATTTCTATGGCCAATCAACTGTTATCATCTACACCCAGTAAATTCCAACTGAATGAAAACAAAAAACCAACATGCAAAGCTTTACCCATAAGCAATTGGACTGTGTACTTGATTATTTACTCCATCATTCGATGTGTTAAGGGTCCTGTTCTGGACTTAAGAACTTCACTTGCTGTTTAATTGGAATTTACAAGGGGGAGGGGCTTGAGCTGATTAAGAGTAATTGATTATTTTTATTCCTTATATTGGTTTTTGTAATAGTAATTTCTTGACATCTTCAGTCTTAATGCTGGAGGATCCTTTGTGTGCTTTCCAGCAATTCAGATCTTATATATATGAATTTTGGCAAGTCTTGTAGAATTTTGAACATACTTGCTTTGGTACTCAGATTTTTGCAGCAAATGACCTGAACTAATGCTACATTCATCAAATGGCAATCTTTGGGCAAAATCTGATCAATTTGCTACCTAATGATATATCAACTGAATTTTTGAGCCATGTGTTTATGCTTAGAAATGTATTAGAAACTACTGGAATTTTTGTGTCCCATCCTAACTGTTCATTTGATATGGTAAGGAGCTTATTCATTGCAGTATGTCATCTGCTATAGCTTGCCTCATTCATCTCACTTTATGACCTAGATACTGAAGAGATTGATCTCATGATGGATATACATTTGATGCAATAGAAATTTTGATTTTTACATTTTTCTTTTGATCCTTTTTTTTACATAAAAGTGGTTTTATTATGAGGGAGAAGAGAGTTACCAGGGGTGGATTACATATCTTTTGTTTTTTTAGGTTCATATTACAATAATTGCATACCTTCTATTAAAGAGTAGCCAAGAAAGAATTATATTGCTTTACTTTTTATTAGATGATAGAGGTATCCCTTTACTTGTCTCATGCAATAATGGACCATTAACATTCAGCTCTATGATTTTGGTTGAGTAAAATGAACAAATTTTTTTACAATTTATCGAAGGTCAGTCACTGTTTATACCTTTTAGGAGCCCACATCTTGTATTGCCTCATGCACAACTTTCAGATGCATAATTATTGCAAAAGTAATATCATTTCTGACTTGAAAGTTATAATATTTGTTGCGATTTCTATTTTTTTAATATTGTAGTCGTACAAAATTTTACGATTCTATTTTTTTTACAACTTTAAAATTATAAAGTATTTTTTTGTTTTTATATTGAACTCATAAATTAGTTTACGACTTCAATTTTTTTTTTGTTTTTTCTAAATCGTAAATAATTTATTTGTTTTAATTATTTAAAAAATTAATGTATGTTTAATATTTTTATTTTATTTAATATTTTCTATATGATTTTATTTAATATTTTTAATCTTTTTATTATATTTAATATTTTTATATTTTTGTATACTTTTTTATTTAATATAGTTTTATATTTAATATTTTTGTTGAACAATACAAATTAAATAGAAGCATAAAATTAAACCGTAGAAACAATGTTAGTTGTTCACTTATATAGACAATTATTACAATTTACTACAATTATGTCTTTATTTCTGTTCTACATTATCAGTATTTCTTAGGCCTATTTGGAATTGATTTATCCATCTTATATTCTCATTATGTATGAGTAGTGGCTCACCTCCCCGCTAATTTCATGACTTCGAAAGATCAGACATAAAATATGAATTCAGATATTTATGTCATTTATCTTCGTTTCCAAGGGAATGAATATGATGCTGATAAGTTTTGTAAATGTGGTACATTTTAATGTTTTTGTTAAAAAATATGTAGTACATTTTAATATTTTTTATTTAAATTTAAGTCTTTTGCATTATTTTTATAATCGACAAAACAAATAATAATCCTTAACGATATACAAAAAATATAGAAAATATTAAATAAAACAAAAAAATTAAACATACATTAATTCTTTAAATAATTAAAATAAATAACTAATTTACGGCTTCAATATAAAAACAAAAAAATTACTTTACAACTTTAAAGTTGTAAAAAAAAACAAAACTTACAACTTTAAATTCATATTTAAAAAAATTAAAGTTGTAAAATTTGATACGACTTCAATGTTAAAAAAAAATAAAAGTCGTAATAAATATTACTACTTTCAATTTAGAAGTCCTAACAGATATTTCAACTTATCCTCATACACATTAATTTAAAATCTACCCCAAATGATAATTTGTCTGTCCCTTGTAAATAAAAAACAATGACACACATCATCAATTTGGAATGTGTGTGTCTTAACAATGACAACAATTTTATTAGGTTAAAGAATTATATGATAAAATATAAAATTATGCCTCATGTCATATAACAAATAAAGTTTTTATACTTAATAAGTTGGTATGCTATCATTTTTCCATTCGATAAAATCTGCGTCTCTTAAAACGGGAAAGGAGACATAATAATCATTATCACAAAATAAATAACTTGCATGCATGAAGATTTTCTCTTGACAAGAAGAAATGACAAATAATATAATAATAAAAGAATACAACCTCCTCCGTCTTTAAATAGAAAAAATAATACCTCTTTATATATGTATCTTCATATTGCAATTAAGGTAAAATGAGAATGAAGACCTGCACATTTATGGAGGACAAAAAGTTTAAGATTCTAAAGATTTGCTAAAGAATGCGGTAATTAATTGTTTCAATGTGAATTTAAAGTTTCAATACGAAGATATGTATTATTTTATTGAGGAGTTCAATGTTATCATTAACTTTTTTATTTATTTAATTTTTAGGTTGAATTAATTATCAAACTTGATAGTTAATTTATAATTGTACCCTCGGTTTGAGTGGGAAAATAAAGAGTAAGAATATATATATATATATATATATATATATATATATATATATATATATATATGACAGATAGATGTGTAAGCACGCAGATTGTTCTTACCATTAAGTAATTTGCTTGCAAGCTCAGGACCACCAAAAATTTATATCTCTCCCAATCATGTGATCATGTCACAATACATTTCTATATGGCCATATGTAAATATAAACTATATATCTCAGTCATGATTCGATCCCTCCAATCACCATCACTTGTTCATTGGTAGAACTTATAGAAGTATGTTTCAATTTTTTCAAGGGACTAGTGCTTATACCTGAGGAGGTGGTCCTGTGAGAACCTGATTATTTGAAATGTTTCACATTAATTAATTAATTGAAACTCACATGTTTTTTAAAACATTTTTTATTACTAAACAATAACAACGATGAAGTTTTATCTAAAACATTACCTTACACTTTTTATTTTTAGTTACTTTTTCACCGAATTTTGAATTAGTCAGAATCTTTTTCTGCTCATAAATGGAATGGATAATACAAAAAATAATATAAACTCTATTAAAAGAAACATTATTTTACTTAAAGATTTAAACATGTTTGCTTATTTTTCATTAAATGTGATTTTATTTAGAAATTGAAACATTGAAACTTTTACGTAAAATTAAAATTTTTCAAAACTAATATGATAAATTTTATTATAAATAACGGAAATAATTAAAGGTTTTCAAACATAAATTACTTTTAAACTGATTTAAGAATGTTAGGTTTTATATCACTTTTTAAAATCATAAAAAATTTATAAGAGTTTGTTTGGATAGGATAATTTAACTAGGTAATGTATTTTTTACGGGGAATTAAATTCCTTTCTATTAAAAGTAACTATTTGGATATTTTACTAAAAGGAATTTAAAATTTTAGGATTTAAGAAGAAATTTTAGTTAGTTGAAAAAATAAAATTTTAAATTCCATCTCTAGAGAATGAATTTGGAAATTCTCACAATGGACAAAGGCGCACCTTCATGCTCTTGACGTGGAGCCTGGGTCACTCGCTCTCACATGGAGAGCCTCACTCTTGAACTTCTCTCTTTGATTCGTCTTACTCTATTGCTTACTTGTGTTTTTTATTGAGATTTGGTTAAAGGGTTTCATGGTTTGGATGTTGTTCTTCTGTGATAATTGTTTTGTTTTATTCACATCTTAATCTAAATTGCATTTTAATCAACTAAATTCCAATCTAGGATTAATATATTTTCCTCAATACTCGTTCTCGCAACCTAATCTCTAGCTCTCGAACTTCTCTCTCCCTGCTTCAAAATGTTAGGGTGAAATTCAGAAGATATGCCTAGATATCGTACTAGAAAAGGTGATATCTCTACAAATGTTTTAGGAGTTTGCGGTCCAAATTTAAGATTCATATATGTGTTGCCTGGATGGAAAGGGTCAGCAAGAGATTCCCGAGTATTGCGAGATGCATTGTGTAGTCACAACTATCTCCATATTCCAAAAAATTGTTTTATTCAAATATAAAATTTTAAAAACGAATGCATTTGACTATTTTATCAAAATAACAAATTTTGAAAATGAAGAAATTCAATTTCTTTATGCAAACACAAAATTTTAAAAATGAAGAAATTTAATTTTTTTATCCAAACACAAAATTTAAAAAATTAAAGAATTTAAATTGAAGCATTTGAAATTCTTAAAATTTAAAATTCTTTCTCATCCAAACACACTCTAAAGTTAAATATTTCGTGAAATGTTTGATAGTGAAAGTCTAGAGTGTTTTGTGGCTCAAATTGGTTCGATTTTTTATTAAAAGCTTACCCGAATTAAACTTAAAAAATATATGCGATCCAGTTCTGTGACTGGTTTGATAAACAAATAATCCAAATAAATCCAAAAAGGAACGGTTTATTTCGGTTTTTGTTTTTTAACCGTTTTCAAATTTTATTTTGGATTAGTTTGGATTTGAACACTCCTAAGTGAAACTACTTAATTAAAAATAACTTTAATAACTATTTTTCAATTTAAATAATCACTAAATAATTAAGAAGTAATCTATAGAATACATAGATTTTCATTTTTTGAAATTAAGTTATAATTAAAATATCTGGATTGACAAAGATATATTTAAAATTGAAAATAATAATATATGGACTAATAATTAGATTGAAATACATTCATTTAGGGTCGATACATTTTTTTCATAAAAAATACTTTTTAAATTTTTTTCAAAATAATTATAAATTAAAAGAATATAAAATATATTTAAAATCAATTATTTTGAATATTTTTTCATAAAACAACTGTTATTTAAAGTAATTTTTATGATTATAGATAAGTATAAATTAAATTTTATTTTTTAAAAAAATATCTTAAAAAAATAACGACTACATTAAAATCACTTTTTGGATCTATTAAAAGAAAAGAAAGGGCCGGAGATTTTTTTTAGGATTACTATTAGCATCTCAAAATTTCTAATGACACTACCAATGTGGGTGCCTTTTAATAGTATTATGAAAAATACCCTTTTGATTGAAACACAATAGAAATATGATTTTGTTATAGATTTGTACTATGGAATCGTATTTCCATTGCACACTTGGGGGTGAAAAAATTAAAAACAACGAAAATATGATTCCGGCATACATGAAAAACAATGAAAATACGATCGTATTTTCGTTGTTTTTAATTTTTCACCCCTGAGTGTGCAACAAAATACAATTTTGTTGTACATTGTAGAACAATGGAATTGTATTTCTATTGTTGGCTGAAAATCCGCAACCCTTCCTCCCATTCACCACAACCCCTCCCCCCTTTCCTTATGTGCCTCGCATGCGTCATCTCTGGCTCCACCGCCCTTGTTCACAACCTCTCCTCTCCATCCCTCATTTTCACCCTCTATTGTGAATGTATGTATATAGGTTTTTGATGATGTCAAAGTATAAGCAAACGAGATTGCTTTAAGAAACATTCAAGGTTAAGCAAACAGAGATTGCTTCAAGATTAATTCAAGGTCAAGCAAACAAGATCAAGAAAAAGATAAGACCTTAGTTTATTTGTTAAAAGAATCTCACACTGGTTGATCAATTTTGACCTCAAACAATTATTCTCAATAGCTCAAGGCACCGGTAATCGATTACCAGATATTATAATCGATTACTAGAGGCAAGATTGCAAATGGGCTTTTCAAAAAGAGTTTTGAAATTTGAATTTTAAATCTTGTAATCGATTACCAAATTTCTGTAATCGATTACCAATAACGACACTTTAGTAAATACTTTGAAAAGTCATGACCCTTCAAAATATAATTGTGCAATCGATTACCAGAAACCTGTAATCGATTACCAGTGAGAAAATTTCAGAAATTTTTTTTTTGAAAAGACACATCTTTCTGTTCATCCCATAAACTCAGTTGTAAGAGATTGTTTGTCTCTTGTATTGTGATAATATTGAACACAAGGGTGAGGGATTCCAATGTATGTTCAAATACAATAAAGGATTTATAGAGATAGTGGAAAATCTCAAGTGGGTTACTTGAGGATTGGACTAGGCACAGAAAGTGACTGAACTAGTATAAATTGAGTTTGTATTTCTCTATTCCCTTATCTCAGTTATTTTATTGCAGATTACTTTATCTTGCACAATCAAAAGAACATTATTAAATTGATTGCTTCTTCTTCTTCTTCTTCTTCTTCTTCTTCTTCTTCTTCTTCTTCTGCATTCTGAACCTATCATATATCATTTAAAAGGGGTTAAAGTTTGTTAGTGGGAAAATTTTGAAACTTAATTCATCCCCTCTTAAGTTATTGAGGCCACTTGTCCAACATCTATGTGGGGTGGAATGAATGGGTGCATGACAGATTTGGACATGGGTGAGGAATGTGTAGTTGATCCGGACATGGGTGGGGAGTGCATGGCGGATCTTGACATAGGTGGGGAACACACGACCTCATGATGCTCAGACTGGACCTGTGTGGGGAGGTGGTTCTCGAATTTGGATTGGTGTGACAATGGAGTTGTTTGGGGGGGGGGGGTCAGAAAATGGTTCTAAACAAAGAAAGGGGAAGGGATGTGGGGAAGGGTAATTGAGTAGTTTCCAATGTTTTGGTAGTTCCAATAGCAGTTATGGTAGTGGAAATAGCAATGCCCTTTTTCCCCATAAATTATCGGTACCAAAAGTTAGATTGGACTTCTAGAAAAAAAAAGTTAGATTGGACCCTCGCTAATGCATATAGAGTTGAGTATTTAAAGAGACAATTTATGGCAATATCATTATCATTGGTTGACAATAATTACTTATAGTTGTGTTAACGGAAAATAGGAAAAAAAACTTTGTATTTGATGAAAAACACCTAGCAAATGACGGTTATAGGATGGGGTCTCCCACCACGGGAAAGTAATTACAATCATTAAATATATTACTTTTTTTATATTGTTAAAGATATTACTTTTTAAAAGTAGGGTAAAACTTTTTTCTTTTTCTTTACTTTGTCTTCCCCCCTTTGTCCCCACCTTCTTCTCTTTCGCCTGGATTGCACAACATCTATTGCGACACTAAAGACTACGATTGTCCCCTCCACCACAACATCGAAGCTAACAATGACACCACTGAAACTTCCATTATCGACATTGGTGTTTCACCTAAGTCTTCAACAAAACTCCTAAATCTGGTGATCCTCCAACACCATCCCCAAACCTGCACGGGCATTGCCGTTTTAGAGTTCAAATTTTTAACCAAAATCGCAAAAGTGTAAAGCACACTCTTCATGACACTCGTGATGGTAATAGCAAATACCAATGATTTGGTTGCACCTAAACACAACGCGTGCTTCTACCTTGCAACAACCACAAACAAGGCCAAAACCCTAATGAAGTTGTAACAGGTAATGAAGAAGGGTTTCACTTTGGAATTGCATTGGAGCCCATCTTTGCGATTGGACAACCCTTTCCACTTTCAATGAAGTTGAACTCACTCTCAATACCACTCTTTAATTCTTTTTTTCTTAAAAAAATATTGTGTAAGATATACTATGTTTTTTTTCTAACTATGTAAAGTTGCAACCTTTGTATTGTGTTAATTTTTTTGTTTGTGTTTATCTTCTTTTAGGGTACCCATTTGTGGGTTTTGTATTCTCTGTTTGTAAGGTTTTGGTTGAGTTTGACTGGGTGTTAATGTAATTCTTGTGATTCCATTTCAACAAATTTATTGGGTTTGGGGTCAAAGGCTTGAACCTTTTCTTCTTGGCCATCTAGTGAGGAGGAAGGATTAGGGTTTCTAATGAAGAATAGGAAATTGGGAGTAGAAGGGTCGCAAGAAAGGTGCGACTAGAGGGGGAAATTAGAAAAAAGGATAAAAAACAATAAGAAAAAAAATCTCAACCTTTAATTTAAAAAGTAATATATGTAATTGTTGTAATTACTTTCCCATGGTGGGATATTGTTGAGTTATAAGACTAATCAAGACCTTCAATTATTTAGATTTGATGCAAATAAATATTAAATTTAAAAATTGCATCTAAAATGCATATAAACAGAAAGTTTGTGTCTATTGGTTTAGATGATAACAAACAAATGCTACAATATTTATGATCAAGTTAATGTTGTTTGTTTCAATCCTTTGTGTTGGGAAATTTTAAATATTCTTCATAGGATTTGTTGAAGAGAAAAAGAGAAAGAGAGAAGTCAAATGATAAAGTTACCAACTTCATAAAAAAAACACACCCAAAAGCAGTGACAATGTATATCATAGTGCAAAAGTTGTTTTACTTCTGACGCTGCATTTGGTGGGCCCTTCAAAGAAGATAAGTAAAGTGCTTTATCAAATCAATTGACAAGTTGGTGACAAGCATTAAATGTTGTAATTAATGCTTCAACAGACATCTCCATCTACAAACGCTCATCAAGTGAAAGAAAAAGGTTGTTTAGAGACATCGATTACTTCCTCAATGAGTTTATAAACACCAAAAGATTTGAAATGTTGAAGAAACAAACTTTGAATGAACATCTCTCTCAAGCATTTAACATTTTGTAATAATTTTATGTTTGTAAAAACACTTTTAAAATACCATGTCCTGATAGAAAAAGACTACAAACTTACCTAGCATATCCGTCTACAAACTTTCTTGCTTTTTCTTAGATTTAGAGGATTGTTTTGACTCTGATGGTGTTGTTTTTATTGTTTTATGAATTCTAGTATAATATTTTGATTTCTTGGCTACTTTATAATAATCTATCCCATCTTTTTGTAGATAAAGGATATGAAATGAAAGAATTATCTTAGAGAGCAAGTTTGGAGTACCGAAGCTCTAGAAGGATTAGATTGAACAACAAAAGTTCAAGAAGAATGAAAACTGACATTTGACCTAGCCAGAGTCCATGGCTAAGTGAGTTTGCACTCAAAATGGAAATATTGTCTTTTGTATTTTTAGGTTTGACTTGCAAATATATTCTAATTCTCCTTCACCTTTTGTATCATCATTGTATCAGTTGGAAGATTTTATACTATTTTATTGAGGAGAGAAATGCTTTTAAGTGTTCATGCATTCTTCATCCATTTCCTACCTTTCCATGTATAAATTTGAGTTATTCATCTCCACAAGTGGCTAATTTCTATTGTTGTAAGGGGTAGATGTATCCAATTTTGAACTCTCATGTATCTTTTTATATGAATGATATATATTTCACATACTTATGTTCTCTGTTAGAATTTGTGTCTTTTCTTAATGTTTGTTGTGGATTGGCCACCCATGACATGGTTTGGGGATGTAAATGGTGTTGGGAAACACTTTTATCATCTTGAACTGAACAAAATGTCCATGAGGCTTAGTGTCTAAGAATGGAATTGAGTATTTTGATAATCTTTTGGTCGCAAAGCTTAAAGCTAGTGTCTTTGTTATATTTTTTAGGGATCTTGGCTTAAGAGAGTAAGACTCTTTCTACCTAAGGAATTAGAATTAAGAAAACTTTTTATTGATTTATTTTAACATTATAACATGAATGAGATATATATGACACATTAATGCATGAAGAGAGAGAAGAATAGGTGAAATCTATTCCTGCAACAACTTCTACCATTTGGGTAACATCCTTATCAGTGTGTTTTCTTGTTTTTAAAATGACATAAAAGCATATACTTTGTTGTTTTATCACTTGATCTATTTGTTACTTCACAAAATCACCTTAAAGTTAATGTTTTTAGTGCTTTCTTGTGTTGTTTCAAGCATGAGTTAATAGATTGCTGCCTTACTTATATTGCATGAATATCTTGGGAAATGATATATGAACTTATTTATTGTATTACTTGTTTGGTTTGAGCACTTGCAAAAATATCTCTAACACTTAGTCTGTGTGCACCCAACCTGAAACAAATTTTTTGATTTGTGTAGAGCCAAAAATGGCTTGGTAGGAAACAATACTCGGGCTATTAGCTTGGAGAGGCTAATGCAAACACCATTTGGGTGAAGCCAAAATAACTTAAGGGTAGAGTAGTAAATTAATATGTGTGGTGGGATGTTCTAGGTACTTTTATTCCCAAGAATTATTTATCGTAAGATATGCATTTAACATCAAACAAACAATATTATTTCAATACATGGTGTTAGAATTTTGCTTTTGTCATTTGATTCAAGCACAATCTATGTTTTAGGTGAATTAGTTAATCACCAAAATTAGCTTATATAGAAATTTACAAAACATCATTTTTTTTATCACCATGACACAGAGAGGAAAATCCATTAGCTTTATTAATAGCTAATCTCTATCGAAAAACCTGGTCGGTCACCTTTAGTGGGGTCTCACCTCTCAACCAAATTTTCTTCATCCACAAGCCTCAAATCCAAGATCTTGCTTAAGGAAACATGTTAGTACAAAAACCCAGGATCTTGCTTAAGGAAAAATGTTAATAAAAAAATTCTATTTAATTAAGTTTTATGCTTTAAATTACGTTTTCACTTATAAATTGTATCAATTAAGTTAACCAAAGTTAGCATAAATATATATGTTACAAATAATCTCTCGTGGAACCATTAATTTTAAAGATAAAATACTATCCTTATTCCCTTTTATAGCTACAAAATTCTTCTCCCAAGTCATTTATTTTCTTGAAGACACATAATGTTAATCCTTCTCTAAGTCATAATGTCTAGTACTTTCAGAAACTTTCCAAGAAATTTTAGATACTCCTTTTACTAACTAAAGTTGTTTTTAGTTAAATCCATCTCTCATCTTCTTTAGATAACAAACATGTTACATTCTATTTACTAAAATCTACCATATCAATCTCATATAGATTGTTTTATCGTCTGATTGTAAAGAGTGTCTTGTCATTTTGTGTCTAATCCATACACTTGTCTTTGTTGAAGGAAACAATATAACTATTGTCACAAAATTAACTTATGTTTAATAGGTTATACTTTAGACCTTCAACATATAAGACATTATCTATGGAGGTTAGAGAGGGCATACCAATTTTACCTATACTAGTGATCTAAACTAATTGGAATGTCCAAACTAACTTGAGGGGGTGTATTTCAAGTCTCATATTCAAGATTAATAAAAATGGGCCACCCACCAATTTGTCATTCGTGCACCAAAAAAGGCCCAAGAAGTGGTAGGGCGTGAGGGGGTGTATTTCAAGTCCCATGTTCAAGATCAATAAAAAAGGGCCACCCACCATTCATTGTCCACACACCAAGCCCAAGTAGTGTTGGGCATGCGGGGGGTGTATTGAGAAATATCCAAGTCCCACATCGGCTAAAAATAAAGCCAAATTAGAATATATAAATGAGAAGCGACCCTCACCCCTTGAGCTAGCTTTTGGTGTTGAGTTAGGCCTCTCACATTATTGATTCTAAGATGGCATCATAGCTGGGTAGGTCACCCCCTTATGAACCGGTTTTTAAGGGGACCTTTCGGATGTCTTGGCTGCACTTTAACAACGATATTTTAAAAGCATAGTAAAAGTGCAAAGAAGCTACCCTCAAAGCATCAACCAAGATTAAATGTTGAAGCTAAGGAGGATACGAAGGACATGTATGTGATTCACTTCAAAATATTTAACAAAAGTTATCATCCTTAGATGAAGGGGTATCAAAGATATGTCTAGAAAAGAATGGGATACATATTGAAATTTATTTTGTTTTGTTCTTTCTCCCAACAATAAAATTAATGTAATACATATATGAATGATATAAATTAAAAATAATATATATATATATATATATATATATATATATATATATATATATATATATATATATTATGTTATTGTTAATATTAATATGTTTAGAAAAATTGAATTTTGTGTACTTGCAATCAAGGGTTTTTAAATATTTTTATGTAAAAATATATATATATTTTTATTTTAAATTGATATTTTAACAATTTTGAAGATATTAGTTTAATTATGTGATATTTTAATTGGTCTTACTTTATTACACACTCTGTTAATAAGATAAGATTATTATTATTATTATTATTATTATTATTATTATTATTATTATTAATGATAAACCTCAAGTGAAAACTTTTGTGTAGGTTATCTTCATTGCTTTCGGTTGATATTGTGTGACTAAATTGTTGAGAAAATCTCTTATATTTTTTATGCAGCTATATCAAACGATAGTCATGTCTTATGTGTGTGAGACAATTAATAATTTATTATTTTTATTTTTAAATATTACTAAAAATTAGTTAAATATCTATAAAATGTTTATTTGTAATTATAATAGTTCAAAGAATAAATTATAATAATTAGTACCTTAAATTATTATTTTCCATAAAATATATTTTAAAGCAACTAATTTTAAAAATTTAAGAAAATTGAGAATAAATATTGATATAGTGTTCAATGTTATTATTATAATATTTAGATGTATAAAATATTGAGGATTATAAGAAAATAATTTTTTTTGGAATATATTTTCTTTTGAAAACTAATTAATTGTAAGAATAAACTAATACTACTAATAATAATTATTAAAATAATATTTAAAAATATATTGTTTTGAAATAATTATCACTTTATGGTTTTATATATGGATAAATAATTTTTATTTTATTTTAGGATATTTCAAATTTATTTTATTATTTTCCTCTCAATCTATTTAATACACATAACAATAAAAATTATTATTTTCAGATTCATTTTTCAATACACCTATTTATATCTTATATATATAAATAAAAACACTTAATACATTTATATTTACAACGATGTTTTTTTTTCACTTAATAAAAACACTGATAGTATATTTCTATTGTTAGTATAATATGAAAACATTGCATTCAATGTTATTATCATAATCATTTTAAAATTAATTAAATTTGCAAAGATAATAATAATATATAAATAGATATTTTAAATGCGTGCATAAATTATATAGATGAATTTTTTAGCATGATATAATTAGTAGTCGTATAAAAAAGTTACTATGCTATTTAATTCTCCAATAATGTTATATCAAATTAATTTAAATTAATGACTGTTATAGGGTTGAGGTTTTGATCAGCAGGTAAGTTTCAATTTTCATAATATTTTCTCAAATCAACGGCAAGTATAGGTTTTGATCTAGCGGTTGTAAATTTTCAAGTGAACTTTACTTATATAACTAGATTTTAATCCCGTTGATTTTTGTATATATATATATATATATATAAATTTATTATTATTATTATTATTATTATTATTATTATTATTATTATTATTATTATAGTCTTTTATCATAATAAGTAATTATGAACTTTAATGAAAATTAATTTCATATTTGACTGTTACAAAGTTGAAGGAACTATAATTTATTATTGATAATTGACTGTTATAAATGGAAAACACTCATTCTTATAAGATCTTTAATACTCCAATTGTTGAAAAATTGAATAGAAAATCATAAATATTAAAATATTTTTTGGTTGAAAACTAATAGTATTTAAGAATTATAAAAACAAAAAATAATCATTACTCTGAAAACTAAAATGTATAAAAAAATTTCATATGTGAAAATTAAAATTAAATTAAGACATAATTTTTGGTTGAAAACCGTTAAATAAAAGAAGTGTTTAACAAGATGCGAAAGGAAGCATAAATTTGATATTTAGTGTTTATTCATAAATTTCATTTTTATTTAGGAAGAAATCATAAAAATGAGTAAATATTGCATTTGGCAAATGTATAATAATTTCAACTCTACTTCCTGTGTATGAACAAGTTGCTGATCTCTACTTCCATAAATTAGTATAATTTGAACTTTTTGAGAAATATATATAAAAAATAAAGCCTTGTTTGTCACAAGAGAATGAATTAAAGACTCAAATTATGAATGAAAAAAAATTCATTTTTTAAATAACAATATACTCATCTTCAACTTATGTAATTGCATGAGAAAAATAAAATAGTCAAATTATAGCATATAAAAAAGTCGTTGATCTTAAAAAATAAGTAAAATTGGAATATTTTTAAGAAAAAAAAAAACATAAAGTTTTAAATAGGACATTTGCACGCCTTAAGCGAATAAAGACTCAAATTGTTTGCTATAAAGACTCCAGTCATAGCTACTTACAAAGAGGAAGTGATTTTGATTTTTTTTGCTGTAAATACCTTCCCTGTTTTTTTTCAATCTATATTACTTTCTAATTTAATTTCCAATATAGATTATTTGAGACTTTCTCTCTCCTTTTTTTTAATTTAAAATATTATAAAATATAAATATTATATCATATAATTTTTTTAATTGGTTTTAAAATTACTTATTTATTAAATTAAATTTTATAATTTTGTTTTTTTAATTTTTCTTCTATAAAAATAATATACTAATATTGTATAAGTAAAATAAAATACTAAAAAATTAGCATATGTGGAGGTTATTGATATTGAAAAAATAAGTAAAATTTGAAAAATGTTTAGAGAAATATAAAGTTCAAGCTAAAACATTTTTATTTAAGACTCAAATCATGACTGAAAAAAAAATATTTTTAAAAAAATTCATTGTATCCTATATTTATGTAGAAGTAAACAGTCGCAATTTTTAAGCAAAAAAAAAGATATAAGTAGAATTTAAGAAAACATGTGGAAATAATATTCATGTAGAAAAATAGTATTAATTTTTGCTCAACAACTTAAGTGAGAGGAAACTCCAAACCGTGTAGAAGATAAAATAAATATTAGAAAGACACTCCAAATAATTGTGCATGTTATAGAGCCGTGCAAATTTTCAAATTACACCTTTAATGTATCATCAATTAGTATATTCTTTAGTACTAAAATAAATAAGCCCAGCGTTTTTCCAAACTACTATCACTAATTAACACTAATTAATCCTATATTAACGTGCGAAGTATTGAGATTTTTTAATCTGTAAAAGAAAAGATTGAGATAATATTTAAGATCAATTTTTTAAAATGTAATAAACTGCAGTTTGACGCCGGAAACAAAATGTCATTCATGGCAAATACAATAATCATTTAAATAATTATTTTATTTAATAAATATAGTACATTATTTATTGTTTATATACTTAATTATTAATTTAAAAAATAAAATATATGTTAAGATATATTTTATGATAAAATATTATTATATACGTAATAGTTTATTACATAATTTGTATGCTTAGTTAATAATTAAAATAAAATATTGTGAATCATTTAAAATTTATCCACATATTTATCAGAATCAATACTTTTAATAATTCAAATTATTATAATATCTAAATTATTATAGTATCTAAATTATTTAATAAATTATTACTTTTTAAAAAAATTATTTCTCCAATGATAAATTTTATATTATTTAATGTTAGATTAGAGTGAATTATATCAACAACTATTTTGAAATTAAGGTTTCAATCTAATGAATCTAAGTTGTTCAAGTGAAATTTACGTGTAAGTTTTGATCGACAACTCTAAGTTGTTGAAGTGAAATTTAATAAATATATAGACACTTTTCCTAAATTTTAGTTGGGCAATTATACATCATATATTTTTCCTAAATTTTAGCTCTCACGAAAACTATTTTACTCTATTTGAAATATTGTCGGGCAGCTTTTGGAAATCATAGAAAATAAATCATTTAAAATATTTTCAAATCACTAGAATTCCTATATATAATAATTTTAGTGATTATAGCTAAACCAATATATATCATAATATAATATACCCTTTTCTTATTCAAAGAATTTTTCACCATGCCTTATCATTTTCAGTCAAAGAAAAGAAATTATGGAATTGAACTTATATAAATCCACAAAAAGTCAGAGATGTTCCGCATGATTTATAGAGACTCTTTGGTTCTAGTTCTAAAAAACATCACTCTAAAAGTTTTTAATAAATTGAACAATGCCTCAAACATATTTAACAGTTTTGAAAATAAATAAATTAAAGATAGTTGTAGTGCCAAAAAAATCCAAAAAATACCATTGATTCCAGTAGCATGATTTTAATAGGAAATAGTCTCACTTTTCCATAAAAGAGGTCACGAAAAATAAATAGAAATTCAAAACAGTAGCAGCCATAAAAGGAGAAATAACATAAATCAAGTTAAAAGGAGGAGGGATCTTTGAGAATGGACATCAAGTGAGGTCTGATACTACAATATCATGAACTTCATGAAACAAACTAAAGTGGCTGGAGCAAGACAAGAAATTCCTCCATATCTCAATTTGTGATCACCAAAGTTCCAAAGCAATTTGTTATGTCTAAAGATTTCCTAGTCATACCCATTTTGGGTTAATGATTTGAAAATTTTAAATTAAACAATGGTTAATGTAACTCCACGGCCAAGTCATGCTCATTTTTGGTGTTTTTAGCTTTTTTAAATTTTACTTAAAAATTCTAAAGTGAGTAAGCAAAAAGGGTTAATTTGTTTTTACCAAAAGTTGTTAATAATTAATATCGTTTTGCTAATTTACCTAAGGCGTTGTGTAATTCAAATTAATCTCAGACAGACAGTGTAATTTTTTATCGTGTAACAGTGCAAAATTAGATTGTAAGAAATTCGAATTTTACTAAAACTTGTCACATAAAATAACATACACATAATTTAAAATTTTCTTAATCAATTAACTTAAATTTTCATTGGAAAAATTTCAATATCAATTAAATTTTAACAAAGAACACACAGTTTTCGTTTTCTTTGCACCTTTCAAATTAGCTTTGCATCGTTCAGACTTTTTCACTAAAAAAGCTTATCGTTGTTGCGTTCACTTTTGTACCATGGTTCAGACGAAAACATTACCTTCCAAAACTTGTTTTTTAAATAATTTTCAAAACTTGATAAAGTTTGAGTGAGAAATCAACCCACAACTGACATAAAACTGTTTTAGAAATCAGTTTTTAAATAAAAAACAGAAAAGTTAATAAAAAGAGACCCAAACTTGATGAAAACTTTGAAAGAAAGAAAATAGTTGTTTGATATCAACGAATGTGTTCATTATTCTAGTTCTAGAACATGACCATACATTGTATAGCACAAAAGAATGAAATAAAATGAACAATATGAATAACAGACAGACACAGTATAGAAAGCATAAAGATGAACTATATGAATAAAAAGGTTTCATTGTATACTTTTGGACATGGCACATTCAACCATTCACATAAAAAATGAAACAGAAGACTAGCAAAATGTAATTGCCTAAAGTTAACATATATCAACAGAAGTCTGTACAACTTGATATACGTATAAATCTTCTGGTGCAGTGGTGCCAACAAATAATTGAGTTGGACAATGAAACTGTGTATATGTACAAGTTCATATACATAACAAAAAATATGAATTTGTAAATCTCATTGTTTTTCTCCTGGAGGAGTCAATGCTACTGATTTGCACAGGGGGCAGACATTTTTCTCAAGTAACCATCTCCTTAAACAATCTGCGTGATATTCATGGCCGCATCGAAGAATTCCAATATTCTCTTTGTTCTTATATTCATCCTATGAAAACATACACAAACATTCCAATTAATAGAGGAAAGAGAAATGTGCTTTAATACATCAAACTTAAATGAATAACCCCTTCTAGTACCTCAAAGTCCAAAGAAAAATTATCTCAAAAAGTAAGGCATTTGCTGGATCAATGGAAAAAATAAAGTATTGAATGAAACATGATGCTAAAATTCATACCTGGCATATTATGCAAAGATCAGTTTCCTGTTCCTCAGAATCTGCCTCCTCCAAGTTAGTAGCATTAGTAGGTAGTATATAAGTTTTGGTCTTCATTTGACTTGTAATTATTTTTTCTGATAAACCCGATTTTGCGTTGCCAATCTGCTCACCTAATTCAAGAAGATCCTGTTGTCCAATTTCAAAGAGTTAACAAATTAAAGTTTTCCATAGTCATTAAGTATTTAGTATCCTAGACTTCATATCTAATCTACATTTAACAAAATACAATATCAGACTATGCATAGTATACTTGCCTCATAAGACATATCTTCAGTGTCCAAGTGCATATCAGTATGATGGTCAACCAGTAAAGCAACATCCTGCATAAGATAAGACGACAATCAATATATGTATTTTAAAAAATACAATAAAATAAACCTAGGATTCTATCATGAAGTCCTATGGACTATTAAGTACCAAAAGCAGTATAAAGAGAAATAGAAAATATTACATCATCTGGGAAAAAGACTGCAGGAGGAAGATTTATAAGAGTTATCATCTCCTGCAAGTTGCCTCTATGAGACTGGCGTATGCGTGCGCCTGCAAATGGTGCAAAGCCAGGATGCCTAGCACCCATCTCAAAAGCATCGTGTATGAGGATTGAAGAACCGTGTGAAGGATTTGTTGGAACTCTATACGAAGGTGCAGTTACGGGAGGATGAATGTTGAAGGAGTGACCTCTGATCACTTGTGCAGGCAGTACTTGATGATGAAAGCTATGGTACTGTGGAGGAGGATGGGGAAATCTGTGGCCACTTCTGCTGCCAGTTGAATCATGATATCTCTGTGGAAATCTGTGGCCACTTCTGCTGCCAGTTGTATCATGATATCTTTGTGGAAATCTGTGGCCACTTCTGCTGCCAGTTGTATCATGATATCTTTGTGGAAATCTGTGGCCACCTCTGCTGCTAGTTGTATCATGATATCTCTGTGGACCAATTCTTCCATTCTCTGATGAACTTCCATTAGCAATGAAAGCTGGAGAATAATGGCAACAGTCAGAAAGACCAAATCTATTCACCATGAAAGAAAATCATTACATTGTTTGGCTCTAGAGTCAACACTGTGGGAGGCAGATTATAGAAGGAAGAATAAACCAGTCATAGATTTATACATAAAAAAACAAGACTTTTGACAGAATTCAACTTGAATGTAACTAAATTTACTGTTAGTATAGGTAGTTATACCGGTTTACAGTTAGCAGTTAGTTCTGTTAGTGTATGAGTGCTTATTAGCTTAGTTCATTCACTCCATAAATACATGCAGTACTTACTATTATACCATATTTTATTCAATCAATTACACAATGTATTTCTATGGTACTCTTCTTCTCTACTTTGAACTCTATGGTGTATGGCCTCACTATGTTGGTGTCACTTGTATTTCTCCTCAAACCATATCATCTCAGATTTCTGATAACTTTCAAAAAAATTATTGCTTGGTTGAAAATACCACATCCAAGAAGATTTAGTTTTCCACTTTTTATTAGAAAGCCTGAATAAAATTTCTTACATGCATGGTATTGTAAATTATTCAGTGGGAAAATAAATATTAATATACAAGAAAATGTTTAAAAGGGAACTTCAGAACAACAAAAAGGAGAAAGAGTTTATCTTTACCTTGTACATATGGCACTGGAAGAGACAGATGCCAAGCCAAAGCATGACCTTGTACATATGGTTGAAAGTGCTGATCTAAATAGCTGTCATGAGCATCTAGTACATAATGGCAATCTAAACTAATTCCATTCCCTGAAGCTAGACAGATGTTGGTGCCACTGAAATGGATACTTTCGGAGTGAAAATAGACTTGTTGACTCATTTGATCCATATCACTGATATTTGTTGATGCAATCTAATCCTAATATACAAACCAGAGTGAATAAAATCATACTACAACATATGCATAAAGACCATTCCTTTAACTACCTTTTTCTAATTTTCCAGAATACTATACCCCTGAACCCAGAAGACAGCAAAAACAAACATGCTTTTGTTCAAAATTAATCATACTACAACATATGCATAAAGAACATTCCTTTAATCACCCTTTTCTAATTATCCAGAATACTATACCCCTGAACCCAGAAGACAGCAAAAACAAACACCCTTTTGTTCAAAACTAATCATACTACAACATATGCATAAAGAACATTCCTTTAATCACCCTTTTCTAATTTTACAGAATACTATACCCCTGAACCCAGAAGACAGAAAAAACAAACACCCTTTTGTTCAAAATTAATCATACTACAACATCATCAAAATTAAGAATACTACAACATATGCATAAAGAACATTCCTTTAATCACCCTTTTCTAAGTATCCAGAGTACTGTACCCCTGAACCCAGAAGACAGCAAAAACAAACACCCTTTTGTTCAAAACTAATCATACTACAACATATGCATAAAGAACATTCCTTTAATCACCCTTTTCTAATTATCCAGAATACTATACCCCTGAACCCAGACGACAGAAAAAACAAACACCCTTTTGTTCAAAATTAATCATGCTACAACATCATCAAAATGATTCTTGTATTAAATTTAAGGTAAATAATTGAAAAACAAATTGTACATAAAATGACGAAACCCAAAATTAAAAAGAAAGACACAAAATTTATGAACTAACGAGTG
Organism: Glycine max; assembly: GCF_000004515.6. Taxonomy (NCBI): domain Eukaryota; kingdom Viridiplantae; phylum Streptophyta; class Magnoliopsida; order Fabales; family Fabaceae; genus Glycine; species Glycine max. The sequence continues at coordinate 34,598,211 of NC_038242.2, read as the reverse complement.
ACATCGTTCCCATGCACAAAACAACTCTGAAATTAAGGAGAACAAAGGCTTACCTAGTTTTGAAGAATGCGTGAAGTGAAATAGAAGGATCGCAAGGGTAAGTAGAGAAATTGTTGCAAGAACCAGAATTGAAGAATAAGGAAGTAGAAGATGAAGGGAGAGAACAAGTAGCTTCTGAACCGCGACCGTTTAGTTTTCATTACATGATCCTGGTATGTATATGTATATGTAGAATTAGAATAAACTATCTTAACGGCTATCTTTAAACTAAGATCTTCTCCTTTTATTTAAGGATTTTTTTTTTATATATTCTTTTAGTAATAACACTACTTTTGTTATTTCAAAAAATTATATATTTATATAAATATTAGATTAATTTAATTAAATGCTTTTCTATTTTCTTAGAGCACGCTATTATTATCATAATTAAAAACATGAAGAATAAATTATTTAATAACATTTAAAATTGATTTAAATTTTGTAACTTTTGTCCGTGACTTTTTAAATTATATTGAAAATATGAACCCATCTTATTATTATTATTATCAAAATTTTAATTATGTTTTTTGTGCTTGAATGTTTCTTAAATTTTTACTTTTAATCCCTAATAAAAAAATTGATGAATCATAATCCTTGATCTTTTCCTGTTTTCAATCCCTCTCATTAAGTCTCGCTGTTTATTGATTCATGTGTTTCTTATGAAAAGCAATTTGGGTAAAAAAAAAAAAAAAGCACATGCCGGTGGTCTCATATGCTGCCACATCATCAATGATGGGGAGATTTAACGAACAATAACGGAGGAAAAAAATTAGATACTATGACTTGTCAATTTTTTTATTATGTACTAAGAGTAAAAAGTTAAAAAAATTTAGGCGACCAAAAACATAATTAACCCTTGTCATAATTAAAAACATGAAGTGGGTGCATTTTTATTCTCTCATATATATTCTATATTTCTCCATGATGTTTAGAGTCAATTAGTAAGTGTATTTATTTATTCCTTGTAATTTGCTTACTAATATTTTTGGCTTAAATTTTCTTTCTCTCTCATTTTACTATTGTCATTTTTTAGGAGTCTATTATTATTGTTGTTAGAGTTTTAAAACATATGATAAAATTTTGAATTACTAATTTAATCTCAACCATTATTTTTCAAAAGGGTGTTTACATTTTTTTAAAAAAGTTTAAACAATGTTTTAATTAAATTAGCAGTAGTAATAATTAGTTAGGTTAAATTAGTTTTTATTTAAAAATATTAAATGGAAATATAATAGTATAAAATTTAAATAAATTGTGCAAAGCCCGACTTTTTTATTATGGATGTCATGCATGAGTTTAAAATCTAGTTGTTTAGTAATTTATGGTCCATTTTAGGTGGTTGCAAGTTTTTGGTTTTAGGTTTCAAATGTATTTTAAAACAAAATGTATTTAATAAAAATGGAGTTGAAATGATTTTTAAATCTTTTTCGAAACACTTTTGCATTCATTTTCAAAACCAAGAAAACAGTTTTGTGAATTTGATTTTTATTTTAAAAAAAACACACATCATTTCTCACATTTGACATAATACTTTTTGTTACCACCATTGCTACCATCATCACTACTAGTATCACCAATACTAATATCACTTTCGTCATTGTCACCACCACACAACTGTCACTATCACCATCGTTGTTACCATCATAATTTATTGCCACCATCATCATCACTACCATCACTGCCACCACAATCACCACCAATGGCAACCACTACACCACCGTCACTGCCACCATCATTGCCACTAACATCACCATCACCACCAGCATTGCTACCACCATTGTAACACCCTTCTACACTAAGACACATACACTTGTAATGTTTTCTAAATACGTTTGTAGCATAATTTAATTAAAAGGATATATTGACTTTTTTTTATAAAAAGATCTTATTTCGCGGTAAGAATATTACATGTCAAATATTTGTAAACTTAAAGAAACATATCAATAAAAAATGTAACTCCATGTTAAACAAATGTTGGCACTCCAAAGTCCATACAAACCATATTAACTAAAATATGATGAAAAATATTCATTAATTTAATCCGTAGATAAATGAATAAAACCTGTGTCCCAATGTTACATTGTTTCAGAGCATCCATAATGTAAAACCCTAAAATTTCGTTAACTATAAATCGATGTTTAAATGTATTTATTATGTTATATGACTATGTGATTGACTTGGATAAGTTGAGCTATTATGGGAATTAGCCATCTATGATTTGCTTGATGTGGATGTTGAGTTATGTGGAGTTTTATTGACTTAAGTCGAGATTATGAGATTTCAAGTTTTACCTAAATATGTTTCAGTGAAACCATAATTTCGGTTTCGTTAACCATTAGATCACCTTTAATTGTGGATTTTAGGTTCATAACCCACATACCCAGAATTTGACCGTTGTGATTTACAAAATAACAATTTTTTACCTCTCACTTAGCATGAGAAGCTCGCTAAGTGCAATTCCAACTTGAGAGGAAATTGCGCTAAGCGCGAATTGTCATGCTTAGCATAAGAGGAATTGCACTCAACGCGAATTGTCGCGCTTAGCGCAAATCCCAACCTATGAGGAATTGTGCTAAGCGCGAAAAGTCACGCTTAAAGCCAAAAGTGGAATCCCGCTTAGCGAGACGAGTTCGCTAAGCAAGATCTGTAGATTATAAACATGTTTTTCAGCGTGAAAAACATAATTTTTCACACTCCTTCTCTCTAAATGCCCACCCAAACCCTAACACCTTCTTCTCCACCACCCACGACCAGTGGTGCCCACAATGAGCAGCCGTTGCTTGATGCTAAACCATCGCACGAAGAGGAACACTTTAATCGGAGTAGAATCCTCAGAACCCACCTCAAGGATTCAATATAGAACAAGCTCTCAATCCTTTCTTTCGTAGTTTCTCTGAGGTAATCTTGACTTCTATGCCCTGCTTCTAGTTATTTTGAACTTCTCTTAGTGTCTCCTGTGTTTTGGTTATCGTAATAAGATGTTTTTACACTCCTTTTGAGAAACCCTTGAAAATGAGACGTTGTAAAAGTTATCTTTTTATAAAATTAATGTTATTTTTGTGACCTTCGCTAAACCCCGGTTACATTGGCGTGATTGAAATTTCAAAATCATGTCTCCTTGTAGTAGAACCCGAAACACCTCTTAGCCCTTTATGTTTTGATAGGGGTAATTGACCCCAAATGTTGTTATTAATCTTGTTTTTGAAATCTATACTAAATTTCCTTCGATTTGGTATATAGAACCTTGCATTAGGACTGACAAACATGAACGAGAGAGGTCTCTAAACAATGCAAAGAGGAATTGACAGAGAGCTCACGGTAGGTGATGAGAGTTCATTATAATTTTATGGCTTTGATACCATAATTGTGGTCAGGGAACCCAATTATGAGAATGTATGTTTGTCCCTGTGTATGTTGATTTTCAAGAAAAACAATGTTTTTGACTAATGGAATGCGATACATATGTTATTGATAAATGACATTATTGTTTTTATTAGACTTGTGTTGTTTGAAGACCTGGGGAGTGTGAATCTCAAACATGAACTATATATGTATTTATGTGCGGAATGTGATTTACCGATGATACGGTTGTTGATAATGCCATTGAGATGAGATGATGTTGATGTTAAGAATAACATTGAGATGAAATGATATTGATGTTGATAATGACATTGAAATGAGATGTTGAAAATCTCATTGCGATGATGTACATTGTGTATGTACATGAGGGGTGCAGTAACCATAATGGATATCCCTGGTGGGGGAAATAGAGTGGTAAAGAGTTTTAAGCATCTCTAGAAGAGGGTGACTTAGAATCTTTAATTATCAATGGTCAATGCATTGATGTTTCCCATGTTTCATACTTCATATTGCAAGAAAATAGTATAAACTTTGTCAATAAATACTTGTAGTTTCTCATGAGGGAGAATATTTATACTTGGGGGCCTGTCACTCGGTTTGGAACTCCCTTGAGACTTAGGTTGATCACCATACGGGGGGAGGGGGAGGGGGGGAGTTGCCTTGCACGATAGGGTGATCTCAACACTTGCTGCCTAGTTTTCCTAAGTGAGAGTGTCGCGTGGACACACTTAGGCTATTTCTTGACGAATGATACCATATTGCATTTGAGAGTTGAGATAAGGTGCATGCATCATACTGAGCATGATTGATTGGAATTATGAAAGGTTAATAACTACTTGTTGAGTGTATGCTAGACTAATGGATGTTTGTGTATGATTATGGTATTTGTTAATGTTTTCTTACTAATCATGATCATTTAATTTTTGTGTTAATTTCTTTTATAATAAACTCATCATTGCAAGTTTGGTACCTATGATGATCGTGAACCTTCGTTCGTGGGAACAGACGAATAGCAGTAGAGTACATGAAGGGATATTCTTTTGTGGAGTCGCCAAGCCGATGTGATGACGTTGGAATTTTTTTGGAAAAGAGTTATGTTTTGTTAATCAACTCCTCCGTAGCTGGTTCTATAATTCTTTTTGAATTGAGGATGTAAATCACAAATTTAATTATATGTATGAACTAATTTACTTTTCGTTACGTGAATGATGTGTACTGAGTTAATATATATATATATATATATATATATATATATATATATATATATATATATTCTTTTAAGTAATTGTGCGTTGTTTGGTGAATGTATATCTGAAAAAATTGTAATTTACGCGGTTTAGAGTAGTAATATCATAGCGATGAGACAGGTCGTTACACATAACCCTAAAATTAATAGTAATATAAAGTGGAGACTAAGCCTCTCTTGTAGCATCATCATCATAACCTTAGAGAGACTCACTTGTAAGGATGACATTTAGCTCAAACACAAACAGACAGGGACTGAGATACATCTCACAATAAATTTAAAATATTAAGGAAGTCATAAAGATACATAAGATACATTTATAAACAATTATGTTCCATAACAAAAGCTTGTCTCATTCAAATCAAACATTTCACGCACAATCACACACGAAATTTGATGCACATTAGACCTGTAGACATGTATACATGTGGTACCATCTTGGAAAACATTGTGAATGTAGCCTAGGAGTCCATGTAGTCGATGAATTGTCACATAATGTGCAAACTGACACTATTACTCTCAACGAGATGACACCACCGACGACGTATTAGGGTGTTTCAACCTTGCAAGAATACTCCAACACATGTGATCAGCATGAGTTTAAAAGAGATTCCAAACTGTTGCACCCCAAGGTTAGAGTCATATGTCAACTCATTCATGACCTCTTCGGTTAGGTTCATAAACCTCATTCACTTCAAAACACATATGGACAACATGATGCATGGTTCATAGACAATATGCTCATGGTTTATTTTTGAATGCCCTTGGAGATTCCTATCCCGTAGGGATTAGGTTCTCCTAACATTTTTCGAAACACATACGCATATCATGGCATATTACTTTCACATATAGTCATGGACATCATGCTTTCAGTCACAATATCAATCATGAGCATATTCACTCATTTACACAACAAAATCATCACATCACTTCATTCTTCAAATCATTAGTATAAAAATCATGCATTGTACTGCCACTCTTTATGATATCAATATTACACACTCATTTTTCCTCCTATATTACTATGACTTCATAGAGTATAATAATCATTTCTAGAGTTGTATTAATGCTATTAAGTTGGTTCTTATTTCTTTAGAAAGATAAGACAGTTACCTACAACTTCTATGCTGATCTCAAAATCCCTTTCAATCTTTTAGAAACCTAAAATTTGGAAATATACAAATTGACCGCATAATTTTGACAGCTTAACCTTTACTTACTAAAATTGATATATATGGAGTTATATAAATGTTTTTTTTTGGAGTGAAATCAAATCCCTTATCTAGATAACGTCCAGGGCTACAACTCTTATGAAGAACACAAAGTCTAATTATTTAAGTATAGCTTTGGTGTTCTAAGTTAACATTTTCTATAAAAAAAAATCATCATGTACGTCCAACATCAATTATAAAATTCAATTTCAAGAATATCAAAATGGAAAAACATCAAAACATCCAACAATCAAATTCACACAAATCATAACAAGAAAAGTGTTTTAGGATATTCATAACCCATCCAGGAAAATAAACTTGCTATATTCATAAACCTAAGATCATACAATCTACTTGTGGCTCATTACCACTCATACAACAAAAGAGAAAGAGAGAATCCACTCTCCTTAACCTCAAATGAAGCAATTCCTCAAAAAGAAAAAAGGAATACGATCTTGCAATCACTCCTAAGAATGAATTGAACTGATGGCTTCTTCCACCACGATCTTTATGATGTTAGAGATAGGGGGATGTCATACCCTAATTTTGTCCGGGGGCCATTATTTGTCGGCATGCGAACTTTGTTTGACCACTTCAAAATGTTTAATGCCCATTTCCATGGAATCCGTAAAGTTTTGGGACGTTTCAAAAAGAAAACAGCCAAAAACACAAAAATGGGGGTGAACTTATCAGACACAGGGGGTGCGCTCAGGAAACTTCATCCAGAACATTCTAGAAGGGGTGATGAACTTATCAATTATGGGTGCGTTCAGGAATCTTCCACAAGAAGCCTCTGGGCGGCAACCACCTCCATTTTGTTAAAAAATGGCATCCGGGGCTTCCGTAATGCTTTCGTAAAATTTCTGAAAACCTTGGGTTAGCATATTTCACTTAATATTGGTGAAAGGTAAGAGAAAAAAAAGAGGAAAATCAAGTCTAAAACACTCCCGTAAGGCTTCCATAACTTTTCTGTAAAGTACGAAAAGGAGGGGGTGAACTTAGTAATTGGGGTGCGCTAAAAAATCTTCCTCAAGAAGTCTCTGGGCGGCAAGCACCTCCCTTTTTCCCTATAAATAGGGGAGGGGGCTGTTTCAAAAATGTTCATGACCCCTAGGCTATGTATTTCGGCTATTTTGGGTGAAAAAACATGTTTCCGTGAAGAAAAATTGAGTCGAAGTGCTTTCGTAACGCTTCCAAGACATTTCCGTGAGCAAATCTGTGAAGATTTTTCGCCATTCTTCACCGTTCTTCGTTCTTCAACTGGTAAGTGTTCGAATCCGGGACTTTCAATTCATTTCTTGTTTTGTTTGCTTTCATCTTCATCTCGTTCACTTTTGATTTTCTTTTCTTCCATTTTTAACGTAGCTTTAACCGATCGTTTAAGTCGTTATCTCACCTAATAAATGATAAAATGAATTTCAACCGATCATTTGTGTTGTAATCTCGTTTAATCTCTGTTAAAATAAAATCCAACCGATCGTTCACGCTGTAACCTCGGTTAAATAAAAAAAGGCAAAATAATAATAAAATAATCAAAATATCTTTTAAAAAAATAATAATAAAATAACACAAAATATCTTGAAAAAATAATAATAAAATAATCAAAATATCTTTGAATAAAATAATCAAAAAAATCAATCGGATGTTTTTCTTTGAAAGTTTCCTTGAATGAATTGACTAATAATCAAAGTGAAACTAAGGCTAAAATTAACTCACAAATCAAGCTTTGTCCGCAAAAGTCACTCAAAACCATTTTAAGGTCCAACGCCTTAAAACGATCCTCTTTGCTTTTATTGGTTAAAATGGACCATTCAAAGCATAAAATTAACACATAACTTTATCGCTTTGGCAAGAACTATGTAGGTCTGATTTCCTCATTGCAATTGAGGATACGTAGGAGCAAAAGCTCCGCTTTTGTCAACCACCCCAAGAGATCGTTAATGGTCCAACACCTTAATGTTTCTCTCCTTTCAAAAACAAGAGATCGTTAATGGTCCAACGCCTTAATGTTTCTCTCCTTTCAAAATTAAAAGATCGTTTAATGGTCTAACGCCTTAAATGACCTTTGTTCAATTAAAATCTATCTTGCGAAAAAAGACAACAACAACTTAACTAACGTTTAGTTCTGAAAGAACTATGTAGGTCTGATTTTCTCATCACAATTGAGGAATACCTAGGAGCGAGGGAAACACCCTTGTCGACCACAAAAGGATAAAAAATACAAAAGGCCCATAAAAAGCTAAAAACATAAAAAAGGGAAATACATAGTTTTGGAATTCATATTTGCACACTTGATTAAAGGCTGTCGTCCCTTGTGACGAACGCAAGGGGTGCTAATACCTTCCCCGTGTGTAAAAACAATTCCCGAACCTTTCACACTCAAAGTTCGTAGACCACACATTTCGGTTTTTCCGACGTTTTCCTCGAATAAACGTTGGTGGCGACTTCGCGTGCCTTCCTCCCTTGGAAGACGCACCCATAAGCCCTCGCGTCGCTGATGTGCCATTATTTTCTCCTATTTCTTAACCCTTTTTGCACCATTTTAAGTACTGATTAGTCTTAATTGTCAAATTAATTAGGCAGTTTTATTATTTAGGCCCATTCAGCTAATTTGATGTTTTTAATCTAATTTCAGGAATTAATGATGCATTGGGCTTGGACTTGAAGAGGGCAGACTATTTTATTCTACAAAATTAGATCTTATCTTATCTTTCTCTTATCTAGATATTATTTAGATTTGATCTCATCTAGATGTTATTTAATCTAGATCTTATCTTATCTAGATTTGAATTTAATTTATTTATGGGCTTAGATTTAAAACAGATTTGTAAGCTTTGGGGCTGGAAAACTATATAACAGCACCAAGGTTCTAGTTTAGGCCCTCTCTTCTCTCTCTCCTATTTTCGTTTTTTAGTTTTAGGCTTTTCTTGGAGACATCTTTTTGTTTTACAATTCCAGTAGCAATAAAATTTCGTTCTTCAATTTATAAGTTCGTTCTCTATTGATTAATGGAAGGCTAAGTCCCAAGCGTTGCTTTCTCTTGAGGATCAAGCACAGTTCTCTTTGAGGTTCTATTATTACTGTTACATTCTGTTCAGTTTTTTCTCTTCACTAATTACTCTGAATTTGTTGTTTTTAATTCATGCATGCTTAGTGCTTGATTAATTATCTCTGTGCTTAATTTACGCTCATGCTTAATGATCATTTATGAGTAATTGGTGCATTTGATGCTTAATCACATAATGAATGCCTTATGTTGTATTCCGCTTAGTAATTTAATTTAGGGTTGGATTAAGTGGTTAAACTGATAAAGGATAAATTCTCGCAACCTAGGATAAGAGACTTGCTTGTGAATCAAGGGGAAGCAACATATTTTAATTATGATATTTTCTAATTCAATTGTACTCGATGTTTAATTTACAAAAGCAAACAACCCCCCCTCGATTCGTTACTATTTTCCTACTATCTGTTATGAACATTTGGTTTATCATTGCTCGTTGGGAAACGACCTAGGATCACTTCCTAGATACTGCATTTTTAATGTTTATTTGATTTGGGTATGGCCTCGATCAAATTTGGCGCCGTTGCCGAGGAGCAGTGGTCCAGAGGTTCATAATAGCTAGTGATTCGTGTTTTATGTTTAGTTGTTTTACGTTTACTTCTTTTGTTTAGTGTGTTTGTGTCGTGTTAGTGTGGTATTAGTATGTTGTGTTAGTGCGTTGTTCTGTTTTATTTGATGTCCTATTTTGCAATTTAGTAGTACCGCTTGTTCAGCGTTTCCCCTATTTTAGTTTTATGTTTTGCTGTGAATAATGCTTATCGACGAAATTAGAGCACAGCATTACATTAGCGACTAAATTAGCGACGGATGTTTACAATTTAATTGGCGATTTTTGTTTTGATGGTTAGGGTTGTTATTTTTGGCTGAATTTTTGTGTGGTAGGTTCTTTTGATTCATATTTTGTGTGAAAAATACCAGGAACACTTGGTGTGGCTGGATTTGAGAGATTAAAAACAAAATTGAGAACTTGTGTTTAACAAAACTTCAAACGGCCATAACTTTTGCTCCGGGTATCAGAATAACTATTATTATATATGCATTTGGGGTAGAAAAAAATTTCCCATACTATGATAACTTGCTGAAGCCGGTTGGGGACTCCCAAACTCCAAAAATCAGCCATTTACTAAGTTTTTTTTATTTTTTAAGTATTATTGTCCTATTTTTCTAAACTTTGATTAGGTAGTTTTCATAGTTAGACTTTGAATTCTTGTCTAAAATTTTTGGTGCTATCTTTTCATGATTTTAGGGTGTTCCTCACAAAATCTCAGCTCATTTTGATATCATTTGAGTATAGCTGTAGTTTTACCCCCTTGTTAGGTGCTTGTTGTGAAGCACATTATTTGCTACATATAGTGCATGACTAGGGGCAATCCAGGCGATTTGCAACCCTTTGATCCTGAAATAGATAGAACCTTTCATAGATTAGTTAGGCATAGTGTGCATCCTGATCATTCTGTGCATTTTGAGCATTCTGAGTATTTTGTTGCTAGTGATTCTGAATATTTTGATTTTGAGCATTTCACTACTAATTTTTATACTGAAAACATGGCTCAACCTCCACCTCGTGAGAGGACTCTTAGGGAGATGGCTGCACCTGATTTCACTTATGAAAGCTTGTGCATTCAATATCCTGATGAGGGTGTTCCATATGTTCTCAAGACTGGACTAATACATTTGCAGCCCAAGTTTCATGGTCTTGCAGGTGAAGATCCTTATAAGCATCTTAAGGAGTTCCATATTGTTTGTTTCACCATGAAGCCCCCTGATATTCAAGAAGATCATATCTTTCTAAAGGCTTTTCCTCATTCTCTGGAAGGAGTGGCAAAAGATTGGCTATACTACCTTGCTCCCAGGTCTATTTTCAGTTGGGATGACCTTAAGAGGGTGTTCTTGGAGAAATTCTTCCCTGCATATAGGACCACTGCCATCAGAAAAGACATTTCAGGCATCAGGCAACTTGGTGGAGAAAGATTGTATGAGTATTGGGAAAGATTCAAGAAATTGTGTGCAAGCTGCCCTCACCACCAGATTTTTGAGCAACTTCTTCTTCAATATTTCTATGAGGGACTTAGCAACATGGAGAGGAGTATGATTGATGCTTCCAGTGGTGGAGCTCTTGGTGATATGACCCCTACTGAGGCTAGGAATTTGATTGAGAAGATGGCTTCCAATTCCCAATAATTCAGTGCAAGAAATGATGCTATTGTTCTTAGAGGAGTCCATAAGGTGGTCCATACTGATCTTTGTCCTTCTTTGTAGCAATCTAAAGTCAATGGGCAACCTGAAGCTTATGCTGCAAACATTTATAATAGATTCCCTCAACAACAAAGCCAACAACAGCAAAATAATTATGACCTTTCAAGCAATAGATACAATCCAGGTTGGAGGAATCATCCACAACAACAACAGCCTGCCCCTCCTTTTCAGAATGCTGCTGGTCCTAGCAAGCCATATGTTCCTCCTCCACTGCAGCAACAGCAGCAGCAGTCACAACAAAGACAACAAGCAACTAAGGCTCCTCCTCAACCTTCCTTAGAAGAGTTAGTGAGGCAAATGACCATCCAGAATATGCAATTTCAGCAAGAGACAAGAGCCTCCATTCAGAATCTGACAAATCAGATGGGGCAGATGGCTACTCAGATGAATCAAACTCAGTCCCAAAATTTTGACAAATTGCCTTCACAAACTGTGAAAAATCTGAAAAATGTGAGTGCCATCACCTTGAGGTATGACAACCAAATTCAAGTGCCTCCACTAGTAGCAGCACCTGCACCTAAACCTGTTAAGCTTCATTCTACACTTGAAAAAGAGGATGAGATAGCTACACAAAAGAGAAAGCTTCCTAACAAAAATTTTCATTCAGGTGGACCTTCTTATAGTAATTCTGACTTACAACAGCATCCTATCCCTCTTCCATTCCCACCTAAAGCAATTCCAAACAAAAAAAATGGAAGAAGCGAAAAAGGAGATCTTGGAGACCTTCAGGAAAGTAGAGGTGAACATACCTCTGCTAGATGCCATCAAGCAGATTCCAAGATATGTCATGTTTCTAAAGGACCCGTGCACCCACAAAAGGAAACTCAAAGGCAATGAAAGGATTAGCATGGTTAGAAATGTGTCAGCATTGATAGGTAAATCTGTTCCTCACATTCCTGAGAAATGTAAGGACCCAGGTACTTTCTGTATACCTTGCATTATTGGGAATAGTAAATTTGAGAATGCCATGCTAGATCTAGGAGCATCAGTTAGTGTCATGCCTTTGTCCATTTTCAATTCTTTATCTCTTGGACCTTTGCAATCTATAGATGTGGTGATTCACTTGGCAAATAAAAGTGTTGCTTACCCTACAGGTTTCATAGAGGATGTGTTGGTTCGAGTTGGTGAACTTATTTTTCCTGTTGATTTTTATGTTCTTAATATGGAAGAGGGATTTTCCCATGGTTTAGTTCCAATTATTTTAGGCAGACCATTTATGAAAATAACCCGAAGCAAGATAGATGTTTATGCTGGCACATTGTCTATGGAATTTGGTGATATTGTTATTCATTTTAACATTCTTGATGCCATGAAACATCCATCTGAGGATCATTCTATTTTTTGTGTTGAGATAATTGATCATATTGTTGATAATTATATGTTTGATTTTGATTTTGTTCTTTATGATAGGAAACATCCATTTTTATCTGATCTGCATACTTGTCATTCCTTATGCATTGAATCTGAATCTGAGTTTGAATTTGATCCTGTGTCTGATTTTTATGCTGAGAATGAATCTGAATTTGAGTCTAGTTCTGATTTTTTGGGTGTTGTATCTCTTGATGTTGATTTTTTAGAGTCAGAATGCACTAACCATGTTGTAGGAAGTACATATACTTCTGACTTGCTTTACAAGGTACAGGCTGAGGAACCTTCTTCTTCTCCTACCATGGTTCCTCCCACTGTTCAGCCACCACCCACACCAGAGTTGAAGCCCTTACCAGCAACCCTCAAATATGCTTACTTGGAGGACAAGGAAAAATTTCCAGTGATCATCTCTGCCTCCCTTGATGCTAAGCAAGAGGAGAAGTTGTTGCTAGTTCTCAAGAAGCACAAGAAAGCCATTGGATGGACTTTAGCAGACATTCCTGGTATTAGCCCATCTACCTGCATGCATAGGATACTTTTTAGAGGACGGAGCTAAGCCAGTGAGGCAGCCACAACGGCGACTCAACCCCGTCATTCTAGATGTGGTGAAAAAGGAAGTGACTAAGCTCTTGCAAGCTGGAATCATCTACCCCATTTCTGACAGCTAGTGGGTGAGTCCTGTCCAAGTGGTTCCTAAGAAGACAGGCCTCATAGTGATCAAGAATGAAAAGGATGAGCTTATTCCCACAAGAGTGCAGAACAACAGGCGAGTCTACATTGATTATAGGAGGCTGAACCAGGTAACCAGAAAGGATCATTTTCCCTTGCCTTTCATTGATCAAATGCTTGAGCGCTTGGCAGGTAAGTCCCATTACTATTTTCTTGATGGTTTTTCTGGTTATCTACAAATTCATATTGCTCCTGAGGATCAAGAAAAGACCACATTCACCTGTCCCTTTGGCACTTTTGCCTATAGGAGGATGCCCTTTGGCCTATGCAACGCCCTTGGTACCTTCCAGCGGTGTATGCTTAGCATTTTCAGTGATTTTTTAGAGAGTTGCATAGAGGTTTTTATGGATGATTTTACTGTTTATGGATCCTCTTTTGATACATGTTTGGATAGTCTGGATAGAGTTCTTAGTAGATGCATTGAAACTAACCTTGTGCTGAATTTTGAAAAATGTCACTTCATGGTAGAACAAGGTATAGTTTTAGGGCATATCATTTCCAGTAGGGGCATAGAAGTAGACCTTGCAAAAATAAATGTTATTTCACAATTGCCTTACCCCTTTTGCATGCGAGAGGTTCGTTCTTTTCTTGGTCATGCGGGGTTTTATAGGCGTTTTATTAAGGATTTTAGCAAGGTGGCCCTTCCACTATCCAATCTGCTGCAAAAGGAGGTGGAGTTTGATTTTGATGACCTGTGCAAAGAGGCTTTTGATTGCCTCAAGCGTGCAGTGACTACCTCCCCTATCATTCAGGCACCTGATTGGACAGCCCCATTTGAGCTAATGTGCGATGCATCCAATTACACATTGGGGGTTGTCCTTGCTCAAAGATCTCCTTACTTCAGCTTACTTCTTTTCTGCCACGACATAGGGAGTTTTCTTTCTTATGTCTCCTTCTTTACTTTTATTGCACTTGTCCAAATTTTATTGATTGCTTTGATTGTTCATGATCTTATGATTGTGCTACATTGAGGACAATGTGTTGTTTAAGTGTGAGGGGGGGGGGGGGGGGAGAAGATTGTTCTTTAATTTTGTTGGGTATTCTAGTTTAATTTTATTAGGTTTTCTAGTTTAAGTTTGTTAGGTTCTAGGTTAATTTTGTTGGTTTTATGTTTTTGTACAACATTGCATGTTCCTCTTTGAATTTTGGGTTATGTACAGGTAATGGGTAATTGTTTTTGAAATAGGAGTTTCTTGGCATTTTGTGAATTGAAATCCTTGTTTTTCTCTACATATCAAGTTAGTTTTGAAAGTTCGAATTGAAAGTGATAGATTTACCCTTGGTGAGAATTTGAGCCATCATCTATTTTATTCGGTGTGTTTTGCCCCATTGATTGCTTGCACAATAGCCTTGGCTTGACTCTTGTTGATAGTTCTTGCTTCACATGCATGTTGGGAGATGATTTAGGCATTTTATTCTTATAAGCCTCTAGCCAAATGAGCCTACCCTGAATTAATTCCTTTGATAGCCTCCTTTGAGCCTATGTTCCCCTTTCTTTGTTTTGAGCTCATTACAAGTCTTAAGTGAAAAACCATGATTTCACCCTACCCTTAAGGAATTTTGGAGCTTTGGAATTGTTTTGGGAATAAGTTGGGAGTAAGTGTGGTGGGGGGTATGTTTCATTGGAAGATATAATTTTTGGCCATGCTTAATGTTTTATTTTGGCCATGCTTGATGTATCTATATATTGCCTAGTTCTTGCTTTAGTCTTCAATTTCGAACTGTTCAATCGAAAAAAAAAAATCAGAAAAAAGAATAAAAAAAATTTCAGTGTCTGCAAATTCGTACTATTCAAAAAAAAAAAAAAAGAGAAGAAAAGAAGTGAAGTTGAATAAATGAGGTCTTGTTATGAGGACTTGATTTGGGAGCCTTGATTGATTTTGTTGATATTAGAGGGTTTGGGTTTACTGCTTGTACTTAATTTCCACTTATTCCCCATTGCTCCTCTACTCCTTTGGGATTTAGCTACTCATTCCATATATTTCTTCCCTACCTTGTTCTTGGCCCCATTACAACCTTTAAAGACCTTTTGATTCTCATGTGCATGTGTTTATCAAGTTGTTGTCAATTTTAGAATTTTGCCAAGTCTATGTGCTGTTTGTCTTCATGGGTGCTTCGAGAGTAAACAATAGGCTAGACACTTGAGAGATAGAGTGTATATCTTGTGAGGCTTTATCACTTTTCATTATTGAGCTGCTAACTATTTTGCCATGATTGGGTTGCTTGGATGATTTTCACGAATATCTTGACTCTTTGGATCTCTTCATGTTAGATGTTACCCATTTCTTTCATTCCTTGATGTTTATTGAGAAATATGTAAATGTTTTGTCTGTCTCTCTTAGATATCCTTGGATTTTGTTCTTTATTTCTTTTTGCCCAGGAGTAAAAAAGGCTAAGTATGGGGGGTTTTGATGTGCCATTATTTTCTCCTATTTCTTAACCCTTTTTGCACCATTTTAAGTACTGATTAGTCTTAATTGTCAAATTAATTAGACAATTTTATTATTTAGGCCCATTCAGCTAATTTGATGTTTTTAATCTAATTTCAGGAATTAATGAAGCATTGGACTTGAATCCAGAATTGGGCTTGGACTTGAAGAGGACATACTATTTTATTCTACAAAATTAGATCTTATCTTATCTTTATCTTATTGATCGAGGCCGTACCCGAATCAAATAAACATGAAAATGCAGTAACTAGGAAGTGATCCTAGGTCATTTTCCAACGAGCAGTGACAAGCCAAATGTTCATAATATACTTGCAGTAACAGTAACGATGGGGGAGGTTTGGTTGTTTGGTAATTAAAGAGCAGAACAAATAAAATGGAATACGAAACTACTAATATTAAAAACGGGTTGTTTCCTCTGATTCAGAAGCCACTCTCTTATCCTGGGTTATGGAGAATTCGTCCCTAACAGTCAACCACTTAATCCAACCCTATTTCAATTTACTAAGCGAAAATCAACTTAGGGTTTTCAATACGTGATTAGGCACCACATACACCAGTTAGCCCTTCGTCCATTAAGCATGAACGCAAGTTAGGCTCAGAGGCAATTAATCAAACACGAAGCGTGCATTGATTAATATTCACGAAATTGGGATAACTAGTGAAGGGAAAACTGCCAGGAAACCACATTACAAACGAAACCTCAAAGATAGTTGGGCTTCGTCCTCAAAAGGAAACAACACCAGAAAATCTAGCCTTCCATGGATTCAAACAGAAAACGCAAATGAAGCATGAAGCAGAAACGTAAATGAACAAGAACGTAAATGAACAGAAACGTAAATGAACAGAAACGTAAATGAAAGTAGAAGAAGAAGCAAGAATGAACTCGTAATTAGAAGCAGAAAACGGAAATTTGCATTAAGAACGAAAACTGTAACAAGGGAACAGAAAAACGTGAAAACCTAAAACCAAAGCTCTGAATAATGAAAATAGCATAGCAGAATAGAATGCCCTGCACGAATCCCAAGGCAGCTATTTATAAAGAGTCACTCAAAGTCACTGGGCCCTATTACAATACTCTGGCCCAAAACGAAATAAACACTGAACAACATAAAATAAAATTGTGAAATTTCCTAATTAGAAATTAACTAAGGTAAGCGCTGCTTTATTTGCCCTCTTCAAGTCCACAACCAAAATCCGGATTAAGCCCAATGTTTCATTAATTCCTGAAATTAGATTAAAAACATCAAATTAGCTAAATGAGCCCAAATAATAAAACTGCCTAATTAATTGACAATTAAGACCAATCAATAATTAAAATGGTGCAAAAAGGGTTTAGAAAATAGAAGAAAATGATGGAACATCAAAACCCCCTATACTTAGCCTTTTGCACTCCTGGGCAAAATGAAACAAAGAACAAAAACCAAGGATATCAAAGGGAGACAAACAAAAACATTCACATATTTCTCAATGAACATCAAGGAATGAAAGGAATGGGTAACATCTAACATAAGGAGATCCAAAAAGTCAAGACATTCATGAAAATCATCCAAGCAACCCAATCATGGCAAAATAGTTAATCAGCTCAAGAATGAAAAGTGATAAAGCCTCACAAGATATACACTCTATCTCTCAAGTGTCTAGGCTACTATTTACCCTCAAAGCACCCATGAAAGCAAACACCATATAAACTTGGCAAGATTCTAAAATTGACAATCAACCCATAAACACAAGCACATGAGGATCAAAAGGTCTTTTAAGGTTGTAATGGGGCCAAGGACAAGGTATGGAGAAATATGGAATAAGTGGCTAAATCCCAAAGGAATAGAGGAGCAAAGGGGAATAAGTGCATATTAAGAAAAAAAAAAAAGAAAATAAAAAGAAGTAAAGATAAAAATTAAACATGAAGAGTAGAACCAAGAGTTTCATCATTCTTGTGCCATTTAAGATCTTATTCACTCAACTTTATTGCTTTTCTTTTTCTTTTTTCGATTTTTTTTTTTTTTTTTTTACTCTTTAGCCTTTGAGAAACAACATTTCATTCAGCATGTCCAACATTTAACCAATATACAATGTACATCAAGTATGGCCCAAAATACATCATGAAGCATAGCCAACAAAACAAGTTGTCCAATGAAACAAAAACCCCCCACACTTATTCCCAAAACAATTCCAAAGCTCCAAAATTCCTTAAGGATATGGTAATATCTTGGTTTTTCACTTAAGGCTTGTAGTGAGCTTCAAAACAAGGAAAGGGAAACAAGGCTCAAAAGGGCTATCAAAGGAATTAATTCAAGGTAAGTCCATTTGGCTAGAAGCTTATAAGAACAAAATTGCCTTAATCATTTCCAAATATGCATGTGAATTAGGACGCATCAACAAGAATCAAGCCAAGGCTATTGTGCAAGCAATCAATGGGGCAAAACACACCAAATGATTATAATGATGGATGGCTCAAATTCTCACAAAGGTAAAATCATCACTTTCAAATTGAGCTTTCAAAACTATCATGACATGTAGAGAAGAATCAAGGATTTCAAGTCACAAAATGTCAAGAACTTTTATTTTCAAAACAATTACCCATTTCTTGAACATATCCTATAATTCAAAGAAAAACATGCAAAGTCGTACGTGCACACGAAATTGACCCAAAATATTAAACTGAAAATCCTACGAAACTAACAACATTAACAAATTAACACAACTAACAAATTAACAAAACCAACAAAACTAGCAAAACCAAAGAACACTCCCCCCCATACTTAAACAACACATTGTCCTCAATGTAGCACAATTAACAGATTAAAAACAATTAAATCATCAAAGAGAATCGGACAAGTGTAATAAAAGCAAAGAAGGAGATAGGAAAAGAAAAACTCCCTAAGTCATGGTGGAGGAAGAGTAGGGTGGAGTAAGGAAGTCTCTTCCACCACTACGTCCACTAAAGAAGGGTTCGTGAGGAATGGCTTAAGTCGATGTCCGTTGACCTTGAAGCTCTTGTTTGTGGAGTCGCTTTTGATCTCAACTGTACCATAAGGAAAAACATTAGTAACAACAAAAGGACCAATCCACTTAGACCTCAACTTACCACTCATGAGTCCAAGCCTAGAATTATACAATAACACTTTTTGCCCAACCACGAAGTCTTTTTTAACTATCATGCTATCATGGAACTTCTTGGTCTTTTCTTTGTAGAAATTGGCATTCTCGTAGGCTTCTAGGCGGATTTCATCTAACTCACTCAGTTGCAACTTCCTTTCCTCGCCAGCTTGATCCATAGAGAAGTTGCAAGTCTTCACTGCCCAGTATGCTTTGTGCTCAATTTCCACTGGAAGATGACATGCCTTTCCAAAGACAACCCGATAAGGAGATATTCCTATGGGTGCTTTGTAGGCAGTCCGATGTGCCCAGAGAGCATCATCAAGCCTGGTACTCCAATCTTTCCTGCTTGGCTGCACAATCTTCTCTAGAATTCTCTTGATTTCCCTGTTAGAAATTTCTGCCTGTCCATTAGTCTAGGGGTGGTATGGTGTGGATACCCTGTGTACCACCCCGTACTTTTTAAGCAAGGCATGCATTGTCCTGTTGCAAAAATGGGTTCCTTGATCACTAACAATTGCTTTAGGTACTCCAAACCTGCAAAACAGATTAGACCTGACAAAGTCTGCGACAACTTTAGCATCATTAGTTCTAGTGGGCTTGGCTTCCACCCATTTTGAAACATAATCAACTGCAAGGAGAATATAAACATAACCAAAAGAGACAGGAAAAGGACCCATGAAATCTATACCCCAGACATCAAACACCTCACAGAATAGCATAGGTTGCTGAGGCATTTGTTGTCGCCATGTAAGTGTATTTCCTGCTCTCTGACACTGCTCACAAGTGCTGCAGATCTTCCACGCATCTTTAAAGATGGTGGGCCAATAAAAACCACAATCAAGCACTTTGCGAGCTGTCCTTTGAACACCCAGATGACCTCCCGGTGCACAAGAATGACAGAACTGCAGGACTGAGTCAGTCTCATGATCTGGAATGCACCGTCTAATGACCTGATCACTGCACAATTTCCACAAGTAGGGGTCATCCCAAATAAAATGCTTAGCATCACTTTTAATCTTATCTTTTTGCGCCTTAGATGCTAAGGGAGGAAAAACAGAGGCAACTAAATAATTGACAATGTTAGCAAACCAGGGAGTAGAAAGAGAGTCAGAAATACTATACAATATATACAAATGATCATCCGGGAAATCATCCCGAATAGGTGAATCTGCATCAAAGACACGTTCGATCCGACTCAAATGATCAGCAACTAGATTTTGTGCTCCGCTCCTATCACGGATCTCCAAGTCAAACTCTTGGAGCCAGAGCATCCATTGGATCAACCTAGGCTTAGAATCAGCCTTCTTTAACAAGTACTTTAGAGCTGCATGGTCAGTATAAACAATAATGCGAGTACCAAGCAAATAAGATCGAAATTTTTCAAGAGCAAAAACTATGGCTAGAAGCTCTTTCTCAGTAGTAGTATAATTTGCTTGGGCAGCATCTAAAGTCCTAGAAGCATAATATATCACCCTGGGCAATTTATCAATTTTCTGAGCAAGGACAGCCCCCAATGCATAATTTGATGCATCACACATAAGCTCAAAAGGGGCTGTCCAATCGGGTGCCTGGATGATGGGGGTGCTAGTCAACGCTCTTTTGAGGCAATCAAAAGCCTCTTTGCATCTGTCATTAAAGTCAAACTCCACCTCCTTTTGCAACAAGTTGGACAGTGGAAGGGCTACTTTGCTAAAATCCCTTATAAAGCGCCTGTAGAATCCTGCATGACCAAGAAAAGATCGCACCTCTCGCACACAAGAGGGGTAAGGCAATTGTGAAATAACAGAAATTTTTGCAGGATCTACTTCAATACCCTTATTGGAAATAATGTGGCCTAAAACTATACCTTGCTCAACCATAAAATGACATTTTTCAAAATTTAGAACAAGGTTAGTTTCAATGCATCTATTCAAAACTTTTTCCAAACTATTCAAACAACCATCAAAAGAGGATCCATATACAGTGAAATCATCCATAAACACCTCTATGCAATTTTCTAAAAAATCACTGAAAATACTAATCATGCACCGCTGGAAGGTACCAGGGGCATTGCACAGGCCGAAAGGCATCCTCCTATAAGCAAAAGTGCCGAAGGGGCAGGTGAATATGGTCTTTTCCTGATCCTCAGGAGCAATAGTAATTTGCATATAACCAGAAAAACCATCAAGGAAACAGTAGTGGGATTTACCTGCCAGGCGTTCAAGCATCTGGTCAATGAATGGCAGGGGAAAATGGTCCTTTTTGGTAACCTGGTTCAGCCTCCTATAGTCAATGTAGACTCTCCAACTGTTCTGCACCCGAGTAGGAATCAGCTCCTCCTTCTCATTTCTGATCACTGTGAGACCAGTCTTTTTCGGGACTACCTGGACGGGACTCACCCATTGGCTGTCGGAGATAGGATAAATGATTCCAGCTTGCAAAAGCTTGGTTATCTCCTTCACTACATCAAGAATCACCGGGTTGAGTCTTCTCTGTGGCTGTCTTACTGGTTTAGCTCCATCCTCTAAATTTATTCGATGCATACATGTGGATGGGATAATACCAGGAATGTCCGCCAGGGTCCAGCCTATAGCCTTCTTATGCTTCTTGAGAACTGACAACAACTTCTCCTCTTGCTCATTAGCAAGGGAGGCAGCTATAATCACTGGAAAACTCTTGCTATCATCCAAGTAAGCGTATTTTAAATTTGATGGCAGAGGCTTTAATTCTGGTGTGGTCGGTTGGACAGTGGTAGAAGGAGATGGTTTCTCAGCCTTTACCTCATAAAGAAAGTCAGAGGTATGTGTACTTCCTGAAACATGGTTAGTCCTATCTGACTCTATAAAATCAATCTCAAGAGGTAAAACACCACCACCAGGCATGCAATCAATATCACTCTCAGATTCACTCTCAGCATCAAATTCAGACATATGATCAAGTACAATTTCATACTCAATGCATGAAGAGTGAGAGGCATACAGATTAGAATAAAGATCAGTCATGTATTCATCAACAACATGGTCAATTATTTCAGCACGAAATACAGAAAGATCTTCAGATGGGTATTTCATAGCATCCAGAATATTAAAATGAACAGTTATATCACCAAACTCCATGGACAGTGTGCCTGCATAAACATCTATCTTAGTTCTAGCAGTTTTCATAAAGGGTCTGCCTAGAATGATGGGAACTGATCCTTGAGAAAATCCATCTTCCATGTTCAAGATATAAAAATCAACAGGGAAAATCAGTTCACCAACTCTAACTAAGACATCTTCTATGAAACCAACAGGATAGGCAACACTTCTATTAGCTAAATGAATTACCACATCAGTTGACTGCAAGGGACCTAGAGATAGAGAATTAAAAATCGACAGAGGCATAACACTAACAAAGAATCCTAAATCTAGCATGGCATTGTCAAACTTACTATTCCCTATAATACAAGGTATGCTGAATGTACCTGGATCTTTGCATTTTTCAGGAATTTGAGGAACAGGTTTACCAATCAATGCAGAGACATTTTTGCCCATGCTAATTTGTTCACTTCCTTTAAGCTTTCGCTTATTAGTGCACAGCTCCTTCAAGAATTTGGCATATCTTGGAATTTGCTTTATTGCATCCAACAGAGGTATGTTTACCTCTACTTTTCTAAACGTTTCCAAGATCTCTTTCTCTGCCTCTTCCATTTTTTTGTTGGAAACTGCTCTTGGAGGGAATGGAAGAGGGGGAATGTGCTGCTTCTGCAAATCAGAATTACCTGTGGAAGAAGATTCACCTGCACAGAAATTGTTAGGTAGATTTTTGTCATCACCTTTTTCTGGAATATAGTGAAGTTTGGCAGGTTCATTTGCAGATGAGGAAGGTGCTACGGGTTGAGGTCCTTGACACTGCTTTCCCGACCTCAACGAAATGGCACTGACATTTTTGGGATTTTGGACAGCTTGAGAAGGCAGCTTGTCAGAATTCTGGGACTGTTGTTGATTCAATTGGGTAGCTAATTGTCCCATCTGATTGGTTAAGCTCTGAATGGAGGCTCTGGTCTCTTGCTGAAACTGCATGTTCTGCATAGTCATTTGCCTCACAAGTTCTACGAGGGAAGGTTGTGGAGGGGCCTCAACTGTTGGCTGTTTCTGGGGTTGTTGCTATTGTTGGATTGGTGGAGGAATGTATGGTCTGCTTGGGCCAGTAGCATTTTGGAAGGAAGGAGCAGGCTGCTGTTGTTGTTGCTGAGGGCTGGACCATCTGAGGTTAGGGTGATTCCTCCATCCAGGGTTGTATCTGTTGCTGGAAAGGTCATAATTGCTCTGCTGTGGTTGATTTTGCTGCTGAGGTTGAGGAGGTCTATTGTAAATATTTGCAGCATAAGCTTCAGGCTGCTCAATTGCTCCAGGTTGCTGCATGGAAGGGCAAAGGTCTGTATGGTGGTCAGCAGAGGAGCACAAACCACAAACCCTTGCGACAGGTACAAATTTCTGATTCAAGGCTAACTGGGTTACCAAGTTGACCAACGCATCCAGTTTGCCTTCAAGCTTCTTAGTTTCAGATGATGCAGATGGGTTTGTAGCTACCTCATGCACTCCTCTAATGACTATGGCATCATTTCAGGCGCTAAACTGCTGGGAGTTGGAGGCCATCTTCTCAATTAAATTTCTGGCTTCAGCAGGAGTCATGTCTCCAAGGGCTCCACCACTGGCAGCATCTATCATACTTCTCTCCATATTACTGAGTCCTTCATAAAAATATTGGAGAAGAAGCTGTTCTGAAATCTGATGGTGGGGGCAACTGGCACATAGTTTCTTAAATCTCTCCTAGTACTCATACAGGCTCTCTCCACTGAGTTGTCTAATACCTGAGATATCCTTCCTGATGGCTGTGGTCCTGGAAGCAGGGAAATTTTTTTCTAAGAATACTCTCTTAAGGTCATCCCAGCTCGTGATGGACCTTGGAGCAAGGTAATACAGCCAGTCCTTTGCCACTCCCTCTAATGAATGAGGAAAAGCCTTCAGAAATATGTGATCCTCTTGGACATCTGGGGGTTTCATGGTGGAGCAGACAATGTGAAATTCTTTCAAATGTTTGTGCGGGTCTTCACCTGCAAGGCCATGAAACTTTGGAAGCAAATGAATCAGTCCAGTTTTAAGAACATATGGGACATCCTCATCAGGGTATTGGATGCACAAGCTTTCATAGGTGAAATCAGGTGCAGCCATTTCCCTTAGAGTCCTCTCACGAGGTGGAGGTTGTGCCATGTTCTCAGAATGTGCAAAATCAGAATGCTCAAAATTATAATGCTCAATATCAGGATGTTCAAAATCACCAATAACAGAATGCACAGATTCACCAGTTATGGAATGCTCAGAATGATCAAAAGGTATAAAATGATGCCTAACTAATCTATGAAATGTCCTATCTATCTCAGGATCAAAGGGTTGTAAGTCAGATGGATTGCCTCTAGTCATACACTACATTCAGCATGCACACAACTAGTTGCCTTGTCATGTAAATAAAGGTGTAGGTTTGAACTATAGCTACCCTTAAATGATATCCAAATGACTTGAAATTTTGTGAGCAACCTTATAAAATGATGAGAAGATAGCACAAAAAATTTCAGACAAAAATTCAAAGTCTAACTATGAAAGCTAAAATTGGTAGGTTAAGAAAAATAAGTGAATAAAACTTGAAAAATAAAAAACTTTTGACAGAATCGCTTTTTTTGGACGATGGAGACCTCAGCCGGCTTATGGCGGGCTACCACAGCGTAGGAAATTTTTTTCTACCCCAAATGCATATATAATAATTGTGATTCTGATAACCGGAGCAAAAGTTATGGCCGTTTGAAGTTTTGACAAACACAAAATTTGCTAGTTTTTTGGAACTTTCAAATCTGACCAAACTAAAGGCTCTAGCTATTTTTCCCACAAAATATGGATTAAAAGAAGTTACCACAAAAAAATTCAGCCAAAAATAACAACCCTAGCTACTAAAACAAAAAATCCTAAATAATTCAGCATGGGTGGTCGCTAAAATCCGTCTCTAATTGATTTCTACTACTACTCTGTTTTTCCGCAAGCTGATTTCTACTACTACTTTGTTTTCAAGCACAATCTTCACAGCAAAACACCCAAGACTGAAACAGGGGAAACACTTAATGGGAAAATTGAAACAAAACACACATTAAACAAAATACCAGGACACTAAACAACACTAACACACATACTAACACAATACTAACAATTAAACATAAAACACGAAAGGATTAAACACACAACACTAGCTAGCTATTATGAACCTTTGGACACTGCTCCCCGGCAACGGTGCCAAATTTGATCGAGGCCGTACCCGAATCAAATAAACATGAAAATGCAGTAACTAGGAAGTGATCCTAGGTCGTTTCCCAACGAGCAGTGACAAGCCAAATGTTCATAATATACTTGCAGTAACAGTAATGATGGGGGGGTTTGGTTGTTTGGTAATTAAAGAGCAGAACAAATAAAATGGAATACGAAACTACTAATATTAAAAACGGGTTGTTTCCTCTGATTCAGAAGCCACTCTCTTATCCTGGGTTATGGAGAATTCGTCCCTAACAGTCAACCACTTAATCCAACCCTATTTCAATTTACTAAGCGAAAATCAACTTAGGGTTTTCAATGCGTGATTAGGCACCACATACACCAGTTATCCCTTCGTCCATTAAGCATGAACGCAAGTTAGGCTCAGAGGCAATTAATCGAACACGAAGCGTGCACTGATTAATATTCACGAAATTGGGATAACTAGTGAAGGGAAAACTGCCAGGAAACCACATTACAAACGAAACCTCAAAGAGAGTTGGGCTTCGTCCTCAAAAGGAAACAACACCAGAAAATCTAGCCTTCCATGGATTCAAACAGAAAACGCAAATGAAGCATGAAGCAGAAACGTAAATGAACAAGAACGTAAATGAACAGAAACGTAAATGAAAGTAGAAGAAGAAGCAAGAATGAACTCGTAATTAGAAGCAGAAAACGGAAATTTGCATTAAGAACGAAAACTGTAACAAGGGAACAGAAAAACGTGAAAACCTAAAACCAAAACTCTGAATAATGAAAATAGCATAGCAGAATAGAATGCCCTGCACGAATCCCAAGGCAGCTATTTAAAAAGAGTCACTCAAAGTCACTGGGCCCTATTACAATACTCTGGCCCAAAACGAAATAAACACTGAACAACATAAAATAAAATTGCAAAATTTCCTAATTAGAAATTAACTAAGGTAAGCGCTGCTTTATTTGCCCTCTTCAAGTCCACAACCAAAATCCGGATTAAGCCCAATGTTTCATTAATTCCTGAAATTAGATTAAAAACATCAAATTAGCTAAATGAGCCCAAATAATAAAACTGCCTAATTAATTGACGATTAAGACCAATCAATAATTAAAATGGTGCAAAAAGGGTTTAGAAAATAGAAGAAAATGATGGCACATCACTTATCTAGATATTATTTAGATTTGATCTCATCTAGATGTTATTTAATCTAGATCTTATCTTATCTAGATTTGGATTTAATTTATTTATGGGCTTGGATTTAAAACAGATTTGTAAGCTTTGTGGCTGGAAAACTATATAACAACACCAAGGTTCTAGTTTAGGCCCTTTCTTCTCTCTCTCCTATTTTCGTTTTTTAGTTTTAGGCTTTTCTTGGAGACATCTTTTCTTGAATCAAGGGGAAGAAACATATTTTAATTTTGATATTTTCTAATTCAATTGTACTCGCTGTTTAATTTACAAAAGCAAACAACCCCCCCTCAATTCGTTACTATTTTCCTACTATCTGTTATGAACATTTGGTTTATCATTGCTCGTTGGGAAACGACCTAGGATCACTTCCCAGATACTTCATTTTTAATGTTTATTTGATTCGGGTACGACCTCGATCAGTCGCCCTCCCGCTGAAGGGTAGGTTGCGATAGTTGGAAGATTATGCCTTTGCTAACCTAGAGGAGTTGTTCCTAGTACCCAATATCATCACCCCTCCCAAGTTCAAGGTGCCAGACTTTGACAAGTAGAAGGGGACTACTTGCCCCAAGAACCATCTAAAGATGTATTATCGGAAGATGGGGGCATACGCAAAAGATGAGGAATTGCTGATACATTTCTTCCAAGAAAGTCTTACTGGGGGTAGCTGTTACCTGGTACACTAACTTGGAACCTTCCTGAGTCCATTCTTGGAAGGACCTAATGGTTGCCTTCATTAGGCAGTATCAGTACAATTCTGATATGGCTCCAAATAGGATGCAACTACAGAACATGTGCAAAAACGGGCATGAATCTTTCAAAGAATATGCCCAATGGTGGAGAGACCTGGCAGCTCCAGTGGCCCCTCCAATGACGGAGAAAGAGATGATCACAATAATAGTAGACACATTACCAGTGTTTTACTATGAAAAAAATGGTGCGGTATGCACCTTCAAGCTTTGCGGATTTGGTCTTCGCTGACAAAAGGATCGAAGCGGGTCTGAAAAGAGGAAAATTTGATCATCTTGCTTTGATGAATGAGAAAACTGGGGCAAATGAAGAGGATGAGAATGAGGAAGGAACCCATGTTGAGGTTGCCATTCCTACATGGCCAAATTTCCCATCAGCCCAACAATGTCATTACTCAGCCAATATCAACCCTTCTCATTACCCACCACCTAGTCATCCACAAAGGCTATCCCTAAATCAACCACAAAGCCTGCCCGCCGCACATCCGATGCCAAAACATCAACCAAAAAGGAATTTTGTAGCAAAAAGCCTGTAGGATTCACTCCAAATTCCGGTGTGATATGCTATCTTGCTCCCATATCTACTTGATAATGCAGTGGTAGCCGTAACCCCTGCCAGGGTTCCTCAATCTCCATTTTTCTGAGGATACGACTCAAACGCAACATGTGTATATCATGGAGGAGTTCCAAGACATTCCATTGAGCATTGTATGACCTCAAAGCGTAAGGTGCAAAGTCTAATTGATGCGGGCTGGCTGAAATTAGAGGAGAATCACTTGTGAATCCTAACATTGACAAGCGACACCACACATAGGGAAATTTTGAAAGCTGTTGTTAGATGTCTCTAATGACTCATCAGGATTTTCAAGTTTATGCCATTATTGTAAACCATAGTTACAATGCTAAATAAAATGGATAAATTTGACATCTTTGTCCCTCATCCTCTCATAATGACATCTTTGCTTCCAGTGGAATGTGGGTGCGAGCCATTGGTTTGTTTGCTCAAGCGACCTGTGCTCCTGAGTTTGGACTTCCAAGACCGTTCAATCAGAAATTACTCGTGCTACACATTTGGTGAGGATGCCGTAAACAACGAGTAAAGTAGAAAAGTTCAAAAAGGAAAGGAAAAAAGCATTTGATTGACTGTGTTTTCAAGTAAAATATAGACGTTCATGTGACCTCATTTTATTATTCCGGAAAGTTTATCTTTTTATAGAGAGAAGTGAGTTATCAAGAATAGGAATCATTTGACTTAATCCGTCAACTAAAAAAATCCTTCAACTATTTCTTGTCCGTGAAAAATTCTTTTTGCGAGAATCAACCGCCTCTTTCATTCTTCCTTGCTACAAGGTTGTGAAAGCAAAACAACGATGGATACCTCAGAGCCCTACACTGGGGCAATGAAAGACACCATGCATAAACCTCAAGCGAACCTAGGGGCAAATTAGAAGTTCTCACCCAATAGGTTCCCTACTACAAGGTCATGACGAAAGACAATGATTGGTACCTCAAAGCCTTACAACTGTGGCAATGAGGGGCACCGTGCATGAGCCTCAAGTGAACCTAGGGGTAGATCAAAAGTTCTCACCCGTCGATGCTTTTAAACAAAAAAAGGGGGATAAACCTTGGGATTTCAATGGATTGATTAAACGTCAAACGACTCCATTACCGTCACTCCAAAATGATCAAGTGACTAAATCAAACAGAACATACACTCTGAGGGAGTTCCCGAAGAGATTTGCAAAAGATAGGATAAGGTTGCATGAATTATCACCTCTTTCAAAAAGACAGTAAATCTGTGTTTTCCAAAAAAATCAAATCAAAATCAAAATCAAAAAATAGGGAAAGAATGTCATGAACATTGTACAACTTTCCATTACATTGTATAGTTGCATACAAAGTTTGCATTTACCGCATTTAAAGACAAAGGTTGCATGCATCTGCATCCCCAAAAAACATGTTAAGATTTCCTAAATCTAATGTCCAAAATTTTAAGTTTGGTATGAGAAGCCCTCTAGATGAGTCAATCTCTTGCTTCCTTATAAGGGTGGACCCTTGGGTACTAGTACCTATTGCCTTTAGAGGACTACACGCCCTCGACTTTAGAGGGCTACACATCCTTGCCTTTAGAGGACTGCAGGTCCTCGCTTTCAGAGGACTACACATCCTCACTTTCAGAGGACCACACATCCTCGCCTTCTGAGGGCTGCACGGCCTCACCTTCAGAGGACTACATGTCCTCACCTTCAAAGGACTACACGTTCTCACCTTCAGAGGGCTACACGCCCTCGCCTTCAGAGGACTACACATCCTCGCCTTTAGAGGGCTACACGCCCTCGCCTTCAGAGGGTTGCACGCCTTCACTTTCATAGGGCTACATGCCCTCACCTTCAGAGGGCTACACGCCCTCGCCTTCAGAGGGCTACACGTCCTCGCCATCAGAGGACTACATGTCCTCGCCTTCAGAGGGCTACACGCCCTAGCCTTCAGAAGGTTGCACACCCTCGCCTTCATAGGGCTACACGCCCTTACCTTTAGAGAGCTACACACCCTCGCCTTCAGAGGGATACACGTCCTCGCCACCAGAGGGCTACATGCCCTCGCCTTTAGAGGGCTGCACGCCCTCGCCTTCAGAGGGCCGAACGTCCTCGCCTTCATAGGGCTACATGCCCTAACCTTCAGAGGACTACACATCCTCGCCTTTAGAGGGCTACATGCCCTCGCCTTCAGAGGACTACACGTCCTCGCCTTTAGAGGGCTGCACGTCCTCGCTTTCAGAGGGCTCCACATCTGCGCCTTTAGAGAACTTAAGGTCCTCTGCCCTTAATGCATAATCGAGGCTTGCACTCCCGGGTGAGGGGCTAGTAGGTTTGCTTTTATCAGTTCCTGGGCCATCCCTTGATATTGGAGGGCGACCAACTGTGCTAGCACAACTAGAGGATGGGGTAGGTCTCTGGCTTTAATGAGGAGACTATCGCATAACAACTATGCATATCGGGGTAAGCTTTCACCTAGCCGCTGCAAGGAGACAAGTGTGGATCATGCAGACCAACATATGGATGATGTTGCTACTTAGCAACCTTCTTCCCGGTGACCACCACTCCAATCTCCCCCTACCAAAGTGTTAGCTAGTTTATGCCATCATGACATAGGTAAGTATGCACGTGGCTCAACTGGTCTCTGATGCCATCTACTATTTGCAGGGATCGCACCCGCAAGACACCCAGTGGACCTGAAGAAGTCCAACAGGGCCCTGGGGTTCTAGCTCTGATTATGGGCCTCTGTCGGTTCTATGGAGTGACCACCACTCCAATCTCCCCCTGCCGAAGTGTCAGCTGCTTTATGCCATCATGACATAGGTAAGTATGCATGTGGCTCAACTGGTTTCTGATGCCATCTACTATTTGTAGGGATCGTGCCCACAAGACACCTAGTGGACCCGAAGAAGTTCAACAGGGTCCTGGGGTTCTAGTTCTGATTACGGGCCTCTATCAGTTCTACGGAGTGCCCGTCGCCCCCAATAGGGTCATCAGGCTCCTATTAACAGGGCTTTTATCAAGAAGTACTGCGCCCCCAGGCAGGCGCAGGGCGAGGCATCACAATAGCAGGCAACAGACGCACCGCCACCACCTCCAGAGTTCACCTCAACTCATCCACAAAAAGGATGGATCGTTGCCTACGACACATGGCCGACCAGCAGGCGACCAAGTCCAAAGCCAAAGGTAAGCAAAAGTACTAGGCCTGTGACCGACAAGTCATCACACGTTTGGCTCAAGATGTTAAAGAAGCACTACTAGGAGGCAACCTAGTACCTTTTAAATTTCCGCTTGTTATTTTTTTTCACCTATGTTTCTTAAGCCACGACTGAACACACCTAGTTGCTCATAATCCTAGGAACTTAAATAAACAAGCACAAACTGGGAAGGTAGTAATACCTCACAATATATATATATATATATATATATATATATATATATATATATATATATATATGCATATGTTTAGGTAGTAAAAATGATTTGAATATGTATGTATATGTTAGGGAGCAAAGATGCATCACACAAAATATGTATATGTTTAGGTAGCAAAAATACTTTGAATATGTATGGTAGCAAGATGCCTCACAAATATATGCATATGTTTAGGTAGCAGAATGCCTCATGAAAAAAAAAACAAAATAAAAAATAAAATTGGTTAACTAAAAAAGCCAACACGCTTTCTAAAAGAAATAGACTCTAGCTTTTCTTTGGAAAGAGTCACCAATCAAAACACAAGGGTTTTTGAGAAAAAATGTGTCTATAACCTAAAGGGTGAATGCTGTGGAATTTTCTGAACACCCAAAATGGACTCGGACGAATGCATAAATTGATAAAAGAGCATGTTTTGGAAACACTGGGTTGACTTAAATAGGGAAAATGAATCCTGAGCCCTAGTGTCACACAACCCCAAAACTTGATGCTTGAGTGTCCGCATAGGTGCATGCATGACTAGCTTTGCATAAATTTCTAAATCATCATTGTTGAATGCATGACTAGCTTTGCATAAATTATCCCTGAGCTGCTGGCCAAACCAACACCCTGACATATGTCACGTCTGACCGTTCTGCAAGCCTTTTGAGCCAAGACCTCAAATCACCATAAACCTTGACCCAGGATGTGAATTTCCATTCTTTCCCTCAGAGAAAGGAACAGTGGGGTCTCCCAAGAAAGAAGAGTCACTCATTGTTGAGCTGCTAACACGCTTCAAAAACAAAAGAAAAAAAAAGAAAGTTCCTGATCAAAGATCGGAAGAAAATGAAAGAAAAAGAAAGTTCCCGATCAAAGATCGGAAGAAAACAAAAGAAAAAGAAAGTTCTCGATCAAAGATCGGAAGAAAACAAAAAGGAATTATACATAAAGGTCTTCAGACCAGACAATATGTGGACAAACATACAGAGTTGTCACGAGCAAGTAAGAAAAGAAAGAAAACCACGACTGGAAGTGGTCCTCTCCCTTTGATTACCCACAAAAATCTTGTGCATCGATGACTTTTTCGCCCCGCACTAAACAAAAACAGAAAAGGAAAAGGCCAAAACACTTATAGCCAAATTTCTCACCAAAAACACCATTCCCGAAAAAGTCCTATTGATCCATTGTCATACCCTAATTTCGTCTGGGGACCATTGTTTGGTGGCATGCAACCTTCGCTTGACCACTTCGAGGAACTTGACACCCATCGTTAAGCAATCCGTGAAGTTCCGTGACATGTCAGGAGTCGATGTAAATCATGAAGATTTTGATGATGTCAAGAAGAATTAAGAATTTGCTTGAGAAAGGAGGAGAATGTAAATCATGCAAGCTTTGATGGTGTTGAGAAGAAATCACTTGTTTGTCATCATCAAAAAGGGGGAGAATGTGAATGTATGTATACATGATTTTGATGATGTCAAAGAAGAATCTAACAAGGCTGCTTCAAATGATAAGCATTTGCTTCAAGAATAATTCAAGATTGCTTCAACAAACAAAGCCTTGTTTCAAGATTCACTAAAGACCAAGCCTTGCCTTAAAACAAAGTGCTTTCAAGACATGCAAGACTCTGGTAATCGATTACCAGGAAGTGTAATCGATTACCAAAAGACAGGGTTGAGATATAACTGTTGAAAAGGGTTTTGAATTTGAATTTTGAACATGTAATCGATTACCAGCAACGGAACTTTGGAAATTCAAATTCAAAAGTCATAACCCTTCAAATTATAACTGTGTAATCGATTACACAAACATTGTAATCAATTACCAGTGGAAAGTTTTCAGAAAATCTGCCAATAGTCACATCTTTTCATTAGATTTGTGAATGACCATCAAAGGCCTATAAATAGGTGACTTGGGCATGAATTATAGAGAGAGTTTTGCTGGTCCAAAATGTATTATCCTCTCAAAAGAAAATGAGAGAGATTCCAAGAGAACTTCATTGTCAAATGCTCTCTCAAGAACTCTTGGGCAAACACTTGCAAATCCATTAAGAGTTCATCCATGGATCTTCATTGTAATATTCTTCTCTTGAAGAAAGAATTCTTCTTTCATTCTTCTTATTCAATGAGATTGGTTAAGAGACTGTGAGTCTCTTGTTGTAAAGAATCTGAACACAAGGGATGGGTTGTCCCTGTGTGGTTCAGACTTTGTAAAGGATTTTACAAAGATAGTGGAAATCCCAAGTGGGTTGCTTGAGTACTGCACGTAGGCACGGGTTGTGGCCGAACCAGTATAAAACTGTGTTTGCATTCTCTCTTCCCTTATCTTATTTATTTTGTTGTAATCAATTGTGTCTTGCATGTTTAAAGAACCTTGTTAAATTGATTGTTGTTGCTTCTTCTACATTCTAAGCCTATCCCTCTTAAGATTATTAAGGCCACCAGGTTTAACAGTCGAAAGGAAACATTATTGTGCAATCCGTAAAGTTTTGTAACATTCCAAAAGCTGAAGAAGGGATGGTTGTGTAATCCGTAAAGTTTCGTGACATTACAGAAAGAAAACAAGTATCGTTACGTAATTCGTGAAGTTCCGTAACGTTACGGAAAAAGAATCAGCAAAAAAGGGGTAAAGGGGGTGTATTTAGTAAAATAGGGGGTGAAAATAGCAATTTTCAAATTTGGCCCTTCTAGAGAATCCTGGGCATTTTCTTGCTTAAGGTGAAAGCAACCTAGCTCGCCTGGGCGAGCTGGGTGGCAACCACCTCCCCTGTTTTGTTAAAAAATGGCTTCTAGAGCTTCCGGGACTCCCGTAATGCTTCCGTAAAATTCCGATAACCCTAAATAAGCATATTTCACTTAATATGGGTGAGAAGGAAGAGAAAAAAGAAGAAAACTAAGTGCTATAGGCTTCCGTAAATTTTCCGTAAATTACGAAAGAAGGGAGGTGAACTTATCAAAATGGGGGGATGCAAATAGCAATTTTTAAATTGGGCCTTCCAGAGTATTTTTGAAGCTGGATTGCTTCTGGAGGAAGCAACCCTGCTCGCCTGGGCAAGCTGGGCAGCAACCTCCTCCCCCTTTTTCCTATAAATAGGCAGAAGGGGGTTGTTCTAAGTGTCCCTGATTCCCCTGGCTATGCATTTCAGCTATTTTGGGTGAAAAAAATTGTTTCCGTGAAGAAAATCCAATCCAAGGTGCTTCCGTAACGCTACCAAGAGGTTTCCGTAAGCAAATCCATGAAGGTTTTCCTCCGTTCTTCATCCGTTCTTCGTTCTTTAACGGGTAAGTTTCCAAATCAGAGACTTTTAATTCATTTCTTGTTTTTTGGCTTTCATCTTTATTTCATTCAATTTCGGTTTCTTTTCTTCCATTTTTAACGAGCTTTAACCGATTGTTTAAGCCGTTTTTTCGCCTAATAAATGATAAAATGAATTTCAACCGATCATTTGCGTTGTAATCTCGTTTGATCACTGTTAAAACAAAATCTAACCGATCGTTCACGCTTTAACCTCGGTTAAACCAAAAAAAGCAAAATAATAATAAAATAATCAAAATACCTTTAAATAAAATAATTAAAAAAATTGATCGGACATTTTTCTTTAGAAGTTTCCTCGAATGAATTGACTAATAACCAAAGTGAAACTAAGGCTAAAATCAACTCACAAATCAAGCTTTGTCCGCAAAAATCACTGAAAAACCGTTTTAAGGTCCAACACCTTAAACAGTCCTCTTTGCTTTTATCGGTTAACATGGACCGTTCAAAAGCATAAAAAATCAACACATCACTTTACTGCCTTTTGAAAGAACTACGTAGGTCTGATTTCCTCTTCGATGGAGGATACGTGGGAGCAAAAGCCCCGCTTTTGTCGACCTCAAAAATAAAAAGAGACAAAAAATTTAGATACATGATTTCACACAACTCTAATCTAAGGCTGTTGTCCTTTGGGACAAACGTGAAAGGTGCTAATACCTTCCTCAAGCGTAAACATAACTCCCGAATCTGGAATATTCTTTATGACAGATTTCCTTTGGTTTTTCTAACGTTTTCCTTTTAATAAACGTTGGTGGCGACTCCGCGCATTTTCCTCCCATGGAAGACGCACCTGTGAGCCTCGCCTCGCTCGCCCGCAAAAGGGTAGGTTGCGACATCCATGATCACGCATGTTATCTCTGATTTGATAGGAAATGAGTTGCAAAGTCAAATCATGACATATCTATGGTTCAGAATTAGGATAAAACACTTGCCTGTGTGAGATTGATACACTTTGAGTGGTTTTTTTCTATTTTCAGTTGGACCCAGTGTTTCCTCTAAATGGTCATTTAGAAACGAAACGCTAACGTCCAAAATATCATTTGTGGTTATGAGAAAATTTTATTAGCATACTCTTCTTCCCCAATAGACACATTATTTTTTCTCCAAAATTATATGTTGCTCTGATTAGTTGGAGGTTTTGTTTCTTTAGCATGTTCGCATTTTAGTGAAAGAACACCAAGACTATTTTAGTCTCACAGTTAGCAAGAACTACGTAGGTATGAGTTCCTCATCTCAAATGAAGGATACGTAGGAGCAAAAGCCCCGCTTTTGTCGACCACCCCACCTTTTGCTATCATGACCCATGAGTCCGGTAGCATGCGGAGACGCCTTATGGTTATCTACACCTTGTCATTTGGAGACCCCAAGTCTGATTGACAAGCCGAGACCAATGTGGTCATCTACACCCTTCCCGGAGATGTCAACGTCTTCTGGCCGAGACCGCAAAAAATTCTCACTTCTGCTATCGCGACTCGAGGGTCCGGTAGCATGCGGAGATACCTTATGGTTATCCACATCTTTCGTCAACTAAAGGCAAGCGAGCCCGTTGACATGTAGAGACCAATGTGGTCATCTGCACCCTTCCCGGAGATGTCAGTGTCTTCTGGCCGAGACCGCGAAATAGTCTCACTTCTGCTATCGCAACTCGAGGGTCCGGTAGCATGCGGAGATACCTTATGGTTATCCGCACCTTTCGTCAACTAGAGGCAAGCAAGCTCGTTGACACGCAAAGACCAATGTGGTCATCTGCACCCTTCCCGGAGATGTCAGCGTCTTCCGGCCGAGACCGCAAAAAAGTCTCACTTCTACTATTGCGACTCGAGGGTCCGGTAGCATGCAGAGATACCTTATGGTTATCCGCACCTTTCGTCAATTAGAGGCAAGCAAGCCTGTTGACACACAGAGACCAATGTGGTCATCTGCACCCTTCCCGGAGATGTCAGCGTCTTTCGGCCAAGACCGCAAAAAAGTCTCACTTCTGCTATCGCGACTCGAGGGTCCAGTAGCATGTAGAGATACCTTATGGTTATCCGCATCTTTCATCAACTAGAGGCAAGCGAGCCCATTAACACGCAGAGACCAATGTGGTCATATGCACCCTTCAGTCAAGCAAGGTTTTGCGGAAAAGATTGATTAGATTGTATCTATCTTTACTGTTGGTTTTCGTGTATAGTTTTACACATCTTTTTGTTTGTGCATGAATTGCTTAAAGCATGCTAGAATATGTGTTTCTAGTTTGGGCTATGATTAGGGTTCTCTGAGGCTCTTATTCACAAAGGACCCTAGTGTTGGGTGCCTAAGTGTCTTTTTTCGGGGTAGGAATTGTAGATTGACTATGATTGCTTGTAAGGATTCTTGATGCATGGTAAAAATCTAATTTTGGTTTTGGATTAGATATCTAGATTAACTTTTTCAGTAATAAAGAGTGAATCAGTATAAAAAGATTGTGTATTTCTTTTCTTGATCTAATCTTTTTCTATCATTCAAGTATTAATCAATTTTTCATAAGAAAAGGGTTCAAGATTTATCTTTGTGAAAGAAAGGATGTTAACGAAGGATCTTGTATTAGGGTGGATTGATTAAGTATTGATTGAGTTTAGTTCATAAAGTTTTGTGATACAATCGATACAAAAGAAGTTTTTTTTGTAACTCTAGTTTTAAAAGTATGTTTTGTTTAGAAAACCAATTCACCCTCTCTTGGTTTATTGAGTTCCATCATCTTTTTTCATATGACAACTCTTACTAGGACAAACTTGGTTGTGATTTAAAACACAATCTCAAGCCATTTAAATTTGTGGAAGCAATGCTTTCCAAGTTTATTTTGATGATGCCAAAGACTTAAGTAAAGAATCAAGAGTCAAGCAAGTATCAAGAATCAAAGAGTTGTTCAATCAAGAATCAAGAGTCAAGTGAAGAGTCAAGATTCAAATCAAGAATCAAGATTCAAGTGAAGATTCAAGAGAAGACTCAAGATATGCAAGAACTTCAAGATAAGCATCAGATAAGTATAAAAAGATTTTTCAAAAGAAAAGATTGAATAACACAATTTTGTTCAAGAGAATTTTTCAAAGAAAAATCTTTTACCAAGAGTTTTACTCTCTGGTAATCGATTACCAGTAGCCAACATTCTTTTCAAACTGATTTACAAGGAAGTAATCGATTACCATGAGCATGTAATCAATTACCAATGTTTTTGAACGTTGAGATTTCAAATTTCAAGATTCACAACTTGTGATAAAACATTTTCAAACTTGTGTAATTGATTACACAATATATGTAATCGATTACCAGTGTTTCTAAACTTTTTGATTTTCAAATTTAAACATGAAGAGTCACATCTGTTGATGTGTAATTGATTACACTATAATGGTAATTGATTACCAGTGACTTATTTTGAAAAATAAATTACCAAAAGTCACAATTCTTAAAGTGAATAGTTTCTGAAGATTTTTTAAGAGTCACAACTTTTAAAGTGACTAGTTTTAAAGAAATTGCCAAGAGTCACAAACTTTAACTTGAGTCATCAAATGACTATAAATATGTGACCATGACACGAATTTCAAAAATAGATTCCTTTCATTCAAAAAGAGAGAACTTTATGATTCTTTTCTCAACATCTTTCTAAGAGTTTTTGTTCAATACTTGCTTTGTCAAGAAAAGTTCATTGGGCAAAAACTTATGCTTATTCTATTTTCTTCTTCTTCTTTCCTTCTCCCTCCTGCCAAAAGATTTCTAAGAACTAACCATCTGAGAATTCTTTTGATTCTTTCCTTCTCCCTCTTGCCAAAAGAATTCAAAGAACTAACCGTCTGAGAATTCTTTTGATTCCCCAAACGAAGAATTCAAAGAACTAACCGTCTGAGAATTCTTTGCCCAAACACTGAATTCAAAGAACTAATTGTCTGAGTATTCTGTGTAAGAAGCAGGTAGCTTCTTGGTTGTAATAGTGAACACAAGGGAGGGTACATCCATTGTGGTTTGCTTCAAGTAGAGGGTACATCTACTTGGTTGTTCAAAGAGAACAAGGGAGGGTACATCCTTTGTGGCTCTTTGCTTGTAAAGGATTTTACTAGGTTATTGGAAATCTCAAGAACCGTGCGTTGCTTGGGGACTGGACGTAGACACGGCTTGTGGTTTGCTTTCTTCTTCCCTACACTCTTTACTTTTCCGTTGTACACTTTTTATTTCCGCTTTACTTTCTCTAAGTTGTTGTTTCTGTTCTTTACTTTCTCGTATCGTAGTAGTAAAGCCTAATTGAATTTAGTAACATTAAGGATAAATTTTAATTAGTCACGACACATTCATAAT
This sequence comes from Glycine max, assembly GCF_000004515.6. NCBI lineage: Eukaryota > Viridiplantae > Streptophyta > Magnoliopsida > Fabales > Fabaceae > Glycine > Glycine max. The sequence goes on along the minus strand of NC_038242.2, from coordinate 34,559,597 downwards.
TAATTCAACCCCCCCTTCTGAATTATTTCGAGGCCACTTGATCCAGCAAAATTTTCCGAATTTGAAAACTTAAAAAAATAAAATCATTGACTATGAGGGTCTTTATGCCTAACGATAAGCCCACTTAATTCGTTGGTGCATATAATGCTTGTTGGTCTCCTCCATATATAGGAGAAAAAGGGGTTCACGAGGTTATTTTGTCCAATTTGAGACTTATAGTTTTTTTTTATGATCAAGTGACCTACTTTCGAGCTTATTTTCTCTAAGATAGAAGCAAATTTTGGTTTCTAAGGTGTGTGAATGAATTGTAACTTTTTAACAAGCTTTCCAATGAGGCAAACAATACCTCAAACAAGCAACTATAACTCAAGATATATCGTGGTCTTTCTAAGATTGCCATCATAAAACTAACACTGGACTTGGACAACTTTTCAAGCATTTTAACTATAAGAAGTTAATCTAATACTCTTCTAACATGAAATATAATATAATATAATACAACAAAAACAACAACAACAACAATAATATACACAAAATACATATGTGTATAGGAATACATACTATCAAAACACAATACATGTTTAGGACAACATCAATAATACACAAATAATAATAACAATTATTTACAGAAAGGTCCTAATAAGAGTTTTTCTTAGGTATATTCTGATGCAATCCTACCCCCTAAGGACATTGGATAGAAGACTCCAAGAAGATTGGGCCAGAGAGGCAAGAGAAGACCCTAGGGTTCTCATTAGCCTTAGGGTGGCTCATGGGTTAAGTATGAGCCCACTTATCTTTGTACATATTAGATTAGGATTTCATTATTTTTGGGCCTTGTATTTAGGGCTCCATAATGTAGATAGGGTACTCTAGTAATGTAGGATTTTTCAGCCCTTGTATTTTAGGGCACCTAGACTAGCTTTTTATATTAAGGGTAGTTTTTTAATTTCACATGCATTAAGTGAATATTTGATGTGTGTGTTGGGAGATAAATTTAATTGAATTGAGAGAAGTCCAATCCAATTAAATTTTAGAAGGGGAGGTGAGCATTTGCTTATGTCAGACCCTAATTTTGTCTGGGGATGATCATTTACTAACATTTTGATTCTTACTAGCCGAATTGAGTTGTTTGACACCAGTTGCCATGCAATCTGAAAGGTTTCTCGACATTTTGGAAAAGAATACGGAAAATACCCAAAAGGGAGGGCAAAAGGGTTATTTGGAAGCTTTTTCTGACCCCTGGCTCTCCCAGGCTAGCCTCTGGCTTGCCTGGGCTTCCAAATAACTTGGAGGTGAAGTAACCAGCTCGCCTGGGCGAGCAAGGTTACTTCAGGTTGAAGCAACAGCTCGCTTAGGCGAGTTGCTGATTAGCCAAGTCCCCTCGTTTCCTATAAATAGGCGTGAGGGAGTTGAAGGAAGGGGTTCAACCTTCATATATTGAAAAGGATTAGTGAAATTAAGGAGAAGAAGGAGAAAGAAGAAGAAAAAAATAAGGTCGAGGCACTTCCGAATTGCAACCGTGATCAATTCCTACATCATTCTTCGTTCGTTCTTCATTCATCAACCGGTTAGTATTTATTTTAAGGTTTTGAATTCGCTCTATGCACCCCTAGGGGTCCTCCTTGTTGCTTTTCACATCTTCATCTTATTCTTCTACCATCAATGATCTCATTTCTTCATGTAAAGCAAATTTCAACTGATCGTTTGTGTTGTAATCTTATCTTATCCTTGCAAAATGAAATTTCAACCGATCATTTACCTCATAAGTCGTCTTTTAATGAGATTGAAAGTAAATAAGTGAAACCAAAGTTAAAATCAACATGTAACCAAGTTTTTTTATCCACCAAGGTCGCTTGAATCCGTTCAAGGTCGCCTTAACGGTCTCATTTATTTTTGTTGGTTAAAGTAAACCTTTCAAAAGTTTAAAAGCAACTCGACGCTCAACTTTCTTGCTTATAAAGAACTACGTAGGTCTGAGTTCCTCATCGCACTTGAGGATATGCAAGAGCGAGGGCAACGCTCTTGTCGACTCCAAAGAGTAAAAAAACATAAAAAGGGAAATAAATAAATATTGAAGTCATGATTTTGCACACTCGATTAAAAGTTGTCGTCCCTTGTGATGGACGTGTGGGGTGCTAATACCTTCCCCGCACGTAAACAACTCCTGAACCCTTATTCTTAAAATTCGTAGACCCTTTTTTGGTTTTTCTAACGTTTTCCTCGAATAAACGATGGTGGCGACTCCTGCACATTTTCTTTTTTGGAAGACGCACCATTGAGTCTCACCTTGCCCTCCTGCCGAAGGGTAGGTTGCGACAGTTGGCGACTCCACTGGGGACTTTTGTTAGAGAGTTAAGCCATTTAATCTATGTGCAATATTTATCATGACTTTCTCTTTGTTTTGTTTCCTTTTCTTTCTGTTATGTTCTTGTGTTGATATTACTCTTTCGATGCTTTTGTATCTGGTGTGGCTATTCACTTATTACATGCATGTTCAAAAATATTTGTTTGTTCTATACACACATGGCTCTTACACTAAATAGCAAACCTTTAGTCCCTCCCATTAGGTTCCTAAAATTAGGGCACAGAACAAACACACTATGTTTTGTTTCCTTGATATAATCATGCATATCTTTATGATTTCATGATTATGTGCGTCATTCCTATGTTTGTCGTGTTGTTATGTCAGTTTGGTATTAATTTACTGCGTTGTTGTGTTTCTCTTTGTGCTACCAACCACATGCTCTCACGCATGCATACTCATGCCATGTCATCATTCATGCATTACATTTGTCTCGCCAGCTTTGTCACGGGGAGCCAGAAGGTTTGCGTTACCTTCTTAATTGTCATGCATTGGGCACTATGGTGATGTCTGCAAACAAACCATGATACCCAATGCATTGCGGGTAAGAAGGGATGCTCTTTCGAATTCTAGTGCTCATAGATAAACACGTTTTGTCATGCATAGCATAAGCATTCCCTCATGCATTCATCATATCTCTTCTATGATAGGGTGTTGAAGTATTGATCAACTGAGTTTTCATGGGGTCGAACCAAGCGCCCTCTTTTGAAAAAAGGTTCTATCATGTCAAAGCCAAGTGCCTAGAGGTAGCCAACTTGCGAGAGCTAGGGTAGTGGATGGATCAAGTCCGACGTCAAGCCTTCCGCAAAACATATGGGAAAATCTGGGATTTGGCTATGATAGAAGTTTCCGTTGAAGCCATCGCATCCCTCACTCAGTACTATAACCAGTCGCAAAGGTGCTTCACGTTTGGGGACTTGCAGTTGGTACCAACCGTAGAAAAGTTTGAAGGGATCTTGGAATGCCCGCTAGGAGAAAAGAAGCCATATATGTTTTCTGGGTTATACCCCTCTATGGAAAGAATAGAAAAAATGGTCAAGATCTCGGCACAAGAGCTAGACCGAGCGAAACAAAACAGAAATGGGGTAGTTAGGATACCAAGGAAGTGCTTGGAAGAAAAAGCAAAAGCTTTGGTAGATCAAGGAGAGTGGACTTTATTCATTGATGTTTTAGCATTGTTGGTGTTTGGGATCGTCCTCTTTCCAAATGTAGATGGGCTAGTGGATCTAGCGGTGATTGATGATTTTCTTGCTTATCTCCACAGCAAGGAAAGCCCAGTCATTGCTATTTTGGTCGATGCCTATGACACGTTTGATCGGAGATGCAAGAAGAGCAGCGCAAGAATTGTCTGTTGCACACCCACTCTTTATGTATGACTGGTCTCCCATATGTTTTGTCATGAAAGTAGACCTGTCTGTGCCTTACAAGGTCATCGCATGTGTGCCGAGAAAGGGAAAGCAAATTGGGAAGAACTCTTGGCAGGTATGGTAGGGGCGTCCATTAATTGGTTCCCCTGATGGAAGGAAGGAGGGGCTGAAGTTTTGTGCTCATGTGAAGGGTTTCCAAACGTCCCTTTGATGGGAACAAGGGGTTGTATTAATTATAATCCCATGTTGGCCATAAGACTACTAGGCTACCCTATGAGAGGGGCACCATCATAAGAGATTATCGCGCCTCTCATTGCATGGGGTTTCAGTGAAGGCAATGCAAAGAATGCTTTAGAAAGTCCGTAAAGCATGGAATGCGGTGGAAAGAAAAGATAAGGAGCTTAGAGGAAGCAACAACGATGTTATCGACACTATCATAAATGGTTGAAGGCTCGAACGCAAGGGATAACTTGGCTCCCGAAGCTAAAGATTTCAAGTGGGGAAGAAGCTGAAGTCCCCGAGGAGAGTGAAGAAGTGTAAGCCTTGAAAGTGGAACTTGAAAGAACGCGAGTGGTCAAGGAAAAGTTCAAGATGACAACCACTAGGGTCAAGAAAGAGTGTAACGAGCTAAGGTATGTCAACATGGTCGTGGCCGAAGTGTTAGAGCGAGAAACGAAGAGGGCCCGAAACAAGTTCCGAGGGGCTTTATGGGGAAGCAATAGCGAACTCAGGCTTCGAAGGGCCGGAAGGGACATCAAGGGTGGAAAGTATGATATTAGAGGACAAGTTGAAGGCTTGTCAAAGGTCAAAGAGGAGTTTGATCGAACAGTTGAGCAGGACGAAAGAGAATATGTTGACAATCATTGGCTAGTATAAAGAGAAGCTAAACCTAGCTGCTAGCCATGAGCAAAGGCTGGAGGACGAGCATGCAAAGGTATCGGCTCTGCAAATGGAAAGAGAAGCAAGAGAGAGAGTGATAGAATCATTTCATGGAGAAGCTATGAAATGGATGGATAGGTTCGCTCTCACTTTGAATGGGAGTCAAGAGCTTCCAAGGCTGTTAGCCAGAGCCAAGGCTATGGCGGACGTATACTCCTCTCCCGAGGAAGTTCATGGGCTTTTTGATTATTGTCAGCATATGATCGAGTTGATGTCCCACATAATTAGGAACCGCTGAAGCTTTTGTATTTATGCTTTGACTTTGACAAGATAAACAATATTGTCTCTTAATGAAAATGAGATTTGATTCAACCCTATGTCTTTGCTGAAATTTCTGTGTGGGTTCAATACTTCGACAACTTATCATTGTCATGCATTCATGTTTAGTTCGTTGTCACATTACTCATTGCATTTTGTTCTTTTACCATCGTCGTAATCAAAGTAAACACAATAACCAAAAAGAACAAATGCGCTTTAGACACCCCCATCAAACACGTGCCAAAACCAAAATCATGAGTGAGATAGAGGAAGTGAAAGAGCAGATGGAGGCCAACATGGAGGCCATAAAGGACCAAATAACCTCCATGATGGAGGCCATGTTAAGTATGAGACGGATGATGGAGGATAATGCGGCCGCAGTGTCCACCACCAGCACCGCCGCTGAGGCGGAGAGGTGTTAGACAGCACGGGCAGTCCCTATATGGTGCAAAATAAGAACTCTTTCCCACTGTACGACTTACCTCCCAACTATACACTACCCAATGCAGTGCACATGCCCAACGAGCCACTCTGTTCCCATTCCCCTTGAAGGCCAACAACCCTAGTTGGGGCATGCACCAATTGCTCAGCCTGTGGGGGAAGCTCGTGAAGAGCCCTGCGATCATGCTCTGGGGGAGTTCGAACCATACCCTACATATGCTGCTGAGGGACCAACGTTTAGTGGCATGCCTCAACCCAATGCCACGGGAGCTTCTCAACATCGCCCGCTACAACCTCTACACTTCTCGGTGGGGAGACTACCTCCGACTATGGAAGAAAGAGTGAAGTTAGATCTCATAAAGGAGAGGTTGAGGGCCATCAAAGGGATTAGTGATTATCCATTTCTTGACATGGAGGAACTATGCTTAGTGCCTAATGTCATCATCCCTCCCAAGTTCAAGGTGCCAGACTTCGACAAGTACAAGGGGACTACTTGCTCCAAGAACCACTTAAAAATGTATCGTCAAAAGATGGGGGCATACTCAAGAGATGAGAAATTGTTGATGAACTTCTCCTAAGAAAGCTTGGCCAAGGCGGCGATCACCTGGTATACTAACTTGGAAGCTTCTCGAATCTATTCTTGGAAAGACTTGATGGCTGCTTTCATCAGATAGTATAAATACAACACCGATATGACTCCTGATAAAACCCAATTGCAAAACATGAGTAAGAAGGAGCATGAGTCTTTTAAGGAGTACGCCCAGAGATGGAGGGATTTTGCGTCCCAAGTAGCACCCCCCATGATGGAGAGAGAAATGATAACCATGATAGTAGACACATTGGCAATGTTCTACTATGAGAATATGGTGGGTTATATGCCCTTTAGTTTCGCAGATTTGGTGTTTGTGGCCGAGAGGATTGAGGTGGGCTTGAGAAGGGGAAAGTTCAATTACGTCGCCTCCACAAGCATAAGCAATAGGAGGTTCGGAGCGGGTGGAGCCAAGAAGAAAGAGGGAGACACCCATGCTGTAACTTCATTTCCCACATGGCCTAAATGCGAACAAACCCTTCACTACCCCACTTACCAATATTCCCCCCACCAACCAAATTATTCAGCCAACATTAGAAACCCTCCCAATCTGGTGCCCGTTCAACAAAGATTGCTCACTCAACCACAAAGTCCTCCCCCACAAAATTCGTTTCTTGCATAATCTCACCCCGCTGGGAACACTAATCCCAACACAAGCACCAACCTAAGGAGGAATTTCCTGGAAAGAAAACCCACGAAATTCACCCCAATACCAATGCCTTATGCTGACCTACTACCATTCTTGATTAGCAACCAGATGGCTATGGTGAACCTCGGGAAGATCTACTAGTCTCCTTTCCCTCGATGGTACAATTCCAATGCAACTTGCACCTATCATGGGGGTGTTCCGGGGCATTATGTTGAGCAACGCGTGGCCTTCAAGCACAAGGTACAGAGCTTGATTGACACAAGGTGGCTGACATTTCAAGAGGACAACCCGAATGTAAGGACTAATCCCTTCGCCAGTCATGGAGGCTCAGCAGTTAACACTGTGGAAGAGGGAGAGCCTCGGGGGTTGAAGCAGATGGAGGATGTGTTAACCTCTAGGAGGTTCATATTGGAAGTGTTGTGCAAAGCACATATGATTTTCCTTGACGGGGACAAGGGAAGTTCTTGTTTAATACATCCGGGGGCATCACACGACGTGGAGGCGTGCCAGATGGCAGAAGAGTTGCTATAAGGGATGATGGATAAAGGCTAGATTGAAGTTTGTAGCGCAAGAAAAGGGGAAGGGGATGCGTGCATGCAGTCGGTTGATAAGAGCCCAAGCAAACCTAAGCCATTGGTGATTCACTTCACCAGGGATGTTGCCACACAGAAGCCCCAAGGTTTCCAGCCCGTCCCAATTAAGAAGCCTACACCTTTCCCTTACAAAAGTGATAAGGCGGTACCATGAAAGTACGCCGCACAAGGGCCCGATGGAAGGAAAGACGCATTCGTCGTGCATGTTAAGGATGATCTATCCTTCGCTAAAGTCATTAACATCTCCGGCACAAGTGGCATGACTCGTAGTGGGCGGATCTTCATAGCACCCAAGCCACCGGTGAGCAAAGGCGGGTATGGAAGAGAGTGATAAAACGGGCCTAATTCTGAATGACGAGGTCTTGGTTGGAAGGTTTGCTAAGGAAGAGGACGACTTTAGCAAAAAGGGAATATCTACTGAAGAAGCAACCGAGTTCCTGAGAATCATCTAACAAAGTGAGTTTAAGGTGATTGAACAACTAAACAAAACCTTAAATAGGATCTCTTTGTTGGGGCTTCTTATGAACTCCGAGCCTCAGCGAGCGTTATTGGTCAAGATTTTGAACAAAGCCCACGTAGCACAAGACATATCTGTGGAGGGTTTCGGGGGTATAATCAACAACACGACCAACAACTACCTCACATTCGCCGATGAAGAAATACCCGTCGAGGGCAGGGGACACAATAGAGCCTTGCACGTATTTGTCAAATGTTTGGACCACATAGTGGCCAAAATGCTTATTGAAAATGGCTCTTCCCTCAATGTCATGCCTAAGGCTACTTTAGACAAGCTACCTTTTAATGCATCGCACATAAGACCAAGCTCCATGGTGGTTCAGGCTTTTGATGGCAGCCGCCGGGATGTAAGGGGGAGATTGATCTCCCGATTCAAATCGGACCCCACATGTGCCAGATTACCTTCCAAGTGATGGACATAAATACTACCTACAATTGCTTATTAGGAAGACCTTGGATTCATTCAGTTGGGGTGGTCCTGTCAACACTACACCAAAAGTTAAAGTTTGTGGTGGAGGGGCAATTGATTATAGTTTCGGGAGAAGAAGACCTACTTGTGAGTTGTCCTTCTTTTGCGCCTTATGTGGAGGTTGCAGAGGAGTCCCTGGAAACATCCTTTCAGGCATTGGAAGTTGTGAGAAATGCTTACATGGAGTCTCCCCTGGTACAGCCGTGCTCATCTGGTGCCGCGTTGATGGTAGCTCGAATGATGTTGGGGCACAGATATGAGCCCGGAATGGGTTTGGGCCGAAACGAGAATGGTGTAGCAAGTCTGGTAGAGTTCACACAGAATCACGGAAGGTTCAAGATGGGATACGAGCCTACGTGTGGCGACATGAGGAGGATCTCCCTAGAAAGGAGGGAGAGAAACGCGGGTTAGCCGCAAGGGCTACAAGTGGGAAGAATTCCCTTTTGTCACATTGATGAAAAATTTGTCAGCGCGGGGTGGATGTGCGAGGGACGGATTGCTGTGATACACGAAGAAACCCCTCAAGACCAACCAAATTGGGTGCGGTCGTGTCCTCTAAAGTTCGAATTGGGGAATTGGCGAATCGTCAAACAACCCGGGATTTCCGTGGCAAACTCAATGTAATTTGTTAGTTCCAACCCTATTGCTGGGCCTAAGCCTTAGGGTTTGCTCCCTGTTTGGGCATGTCTTTTGTTCCCATAAAATTATATACATGACCCTTCTTCATTTGATCTTTCACTTTCGTCTATTTTCATTTGTGTGCATATTTATTTTTGTTACGATTAAATGATACAGATCCAACAATGAGTCCCATGAAATTAGTGATACCGAGGACCCGAATGTTGATTTTGAGCAGTTAATAAATCAAGCTGAGGAAGGGCAAAATGAGGATTGGGGGCTTCCACTGGAGTTGAAAAGAATGGTTGAGTAAGAGGACAGGAAAATGAAGCCACACTTAGAGGGAATGAAAGTGGTAAACTTGGGTGTTGGCGAAGAAAGAAAGGAAGTCAAGGTTGGGACTGGAATGTCCACGAACGTACGAGATGAATTGGTAGCTTTGTTGCTAGACTATGAAGACATCTTCGCTTGGTCCTACCAAGATATGCCTGGTTTGAGTTTCGACATCGTACAACACAGATTACCTCTAAATCCTGAGTGTTCCCCGGTAAAGCAAAAGCTGAGGAGGATGAAGTCCGAGATGCCCCTGAAGATAAAAGAAGAAATGAAGAAGCAATTCGATGCTAGCTTCTTGGCCGTGGTTGCCAACATCGTGCCAATCCCTAAAAAGGATGGAAAGGTGCGAATGTGCGTAGACTATTAGGATCTAAATTGAGCCAGTCCAAAGGATAACTTTCCTTTGCCACACATCGATATCCACATAGATAGCACGACTAATTTTTCTCTGTTTTCTTTCATGGATGGTTTCTCGAGCTATAATCAAATAAAGATGGCACCGGAGGACATGGAGAAGACGACCTTCATCACCCTATGGGGAACTTTCTGCTACAAAGTGATGTCCTTTGGGCTCAAGAACACAGGGGCAATTTACTAGTGGGCTATGGTAGCGTTATTCCACGACATGATGCACAAAGAGATTGAGGTCTACGTGGATGACATGATTTCTAAGTCAAAGATCGAGGAGGAACACCTTGTTAACTTATGAAAGTTATTCAAGAGGCTGCGTAAATACGAATTAAGGTTGAATCCTGCAAAGTGCACTTTCAGGGTCAAATCTGGAAAGTTGCTTGATTTTATCATGAGCCAGAGAGGGATAGAGGTAGACCCAGACAAAGTGAAGGACATACTCGAAATGCCCGAGCCATGCACCGAGAAGCAGGTTTGAGGTTTCCTAGGATGTTTGAACTGCATATCGAGGTTCATATCACAGTTGACCACCACTTGTGAGCCTCTCTTCAAGCTATTGCATAAGAATCATTTCGTCCGATGGGACGACAACTGTCAAGTGGCATTCGAAAGGATTAAGCGGTGCCTCATGAATCTTCATATGCTGGTGCCACTGGTTCCTGGAAGACCCCTTATCCTATATATGACTGTGTTGGATGAGTCAATGAGGTGTGTGTTGGGGTAGCATGACGAGTCCAGAAAAAGGGAACGAGCCGTCTATTACTTAAGCAAGAAGTTCATGACGTGTGAAATGAATTACTCTTTGCTTGAAAGAACATGCTGTGCCCTGGTGTGGGCCACTCGCCGTCCAAGGCAATACATGCTGAATCACACCACTTGGTTGGTGTCCAAAATGGATCCAGTCAAGTACATCTTTGAAAAACCCACTCTCACTGGATGGGTCGCTCGGTGGCAGGTTCTATTGTCAGAATTTGACTATACTTATTTCATTCAAAAGGCAATAAAGGGGAGTGCCTTGGTAGATTACCTGGCTCAACAACCCATCAACGACTACCAGCCTATGCATCCAAAATTCCCTGATGAAGACATCATGACCTTGTTTGACGAGGAAGTAGAGGATGAAGATAGGGACAAATGGATTGTGTGGTTCGACGGTGCGTCTAATGCACTAGGCACTTCCATATTAGTTGTCGTGGCAAGCTGGCACATTGCTGCTTGATAGAAGAAGAGCATGATGGTTAACCTTGGTACTTCCATATCAAACGATACATCAAAGACAAGGAATACCCATAGGAGGCCTTTGACAACTACAAGAGAACGTTGCGAAGGTTGGCAGACGGTTTCTTCCTAAGTGGGAATATCTTATATAAGAGGAACCAAGACATGGTGCTGCTTCGGTGTGTGGATGCCAGAGAGGCTGAGCAAATGCTGCTAGAGGTGCATGAGGGATCCTTTAGAACACATGCTAACGGACATGCCATGGCCTGAAAGATTCTGAGAGCGGGGCATTATTGGCTCACTATGGAGAACGATTGTTGCATCCATGTGAGGAAATGCCATAAGTGCCAGGCCTTCGCTGATAATGTCAATGCCCCACCCATACCTTTGAACATCTTGGTAGCACCTTGGCCATTCTCTATGTGGGGTATAGACGTGATTAGAGCTATTGAGCCCAAAGCTTCGAATGGACATTGCTTCATCTGAGTCACCATTGACCACTTCACCAAATGGGTCGAAGCAACTTCGTACGCTAGTGTGACTAGGAGTGTGGTGGTTAGGTTCATGAAAAAAGAGATAATTTGCCGGTATGGGATGCCTAGGAAGATTATCACTGATAATGCCACCAATTTGAACAACAAGATGTTGAAGGAATTGTGTGAGAATTTCAAGATCCAACACCACAATTCTATGCCTTACAGGCCCAAGATGAATGGGGTAGTTGAGGCTGCAAGAAAATTGTTCAGAAGATGACCATGTCATTCAAGGATTGGCACGAGATGCTCCCTTTTGCATTTCATGGTTATCGAACTTCGATGTGCACATCGACTAGGGCAACCCCTTTCTCTTTGGTGTACGGAATGGAGGTTGTGCTCTCGTTTGAGGTAGAGGTTCCTTCTTTGAGAATTCTAGCCGAATCGGGGTTGGAAGAATCAGAATGGGCCCAAACTCACTTTGATTAGTTGAATCTTATAGAAGGTAAGAAATTAGCCTCCATGAGCCATGGATGAATGTATCAAAGCAGAGTAAAGAATGCTTTTGACAAGAAGGTGCGCCCGCGCAAGTTGAACGATGGAGATCTTGTCTTAAAGAAAGTATCACAGACTCAAAAGGACCACAGAGGGAAGTGGGATCCAAATTATGAAGGACCTTTTATTGTGAGGAAGGCTTTTTCGGGAGGAGCATTGTTGCTTGCAAGCATGGATGATGAAGAATTGCCTTCGCCTGTAAAGCCTATGGCAGCTAGAAGGCTCAACACATGACTGTTCCCATTGGGATCTCCAAGTCTTAAAGTCTTTTGTAAACCATAATTGCAACATTAATAAATGAGGGTTAATGATTTGCATCTCAACCTCCAGTGTTGTGTCTTTTACTTCTTATTGTCATTAAGAACATACCCTCTCGATGTTGCCCACTAAATCTGGAGCTATTTGGCTCGATCAAAGGGGTTTCGTAAGCGTTTAAGTAAAATTGAACACAATAACACTTGTTTAATTGTTACACTTAACATTCAATCATAAACTTGCATGCATCCGCATCTTGTCATCCGGGATCCTGCGAATCGGAGGGTGAATGAAGAGTCATTTTGAGTGATGGTCAACACCACACCAATTTGAGATAAAGGTAAGTGAAAGGTAATGCAGGTATCTTGTAGTATTGTTTCACATTTGTTGCATGATGCCACTTCCTTTGTCTAAGCTTAGGGGCAGGTACGAACAGGTGCTAGGGCCATGATTGACTGATCATCATCCTGCGTCCGACTAAAGATGTCAAAGAAGCGATCCTAGGAGACAACCTAGCATCTCTAATTTTGCTCTTTAAAATTCATGCTTTATACTTGTTTGTTTTCTCGAATTATGTCTTGAATTCACCTAAGTTTATATGCAACTATAGAATTTTAGAAAAAATGTATACATAATAGTGAACAAACACAATTTTGCGAAGGCTTTTGCAAAAAAAAAAAAAAATTCAGCTCGCCTAGGTGAGTGGCCAACACGCTTGGGCGAGCGTAACTGACGGGAAATTTAAAAAGGGGAGGGGTGAAGCCATTTTTCACCCCATTTCTTTCCCAAAGCATACCACCTTCAAAAGCTTACGGGAGCCCTCGTTTCCAGCAGCTGTAAGCCTCCATTTGTGCATTTTTGCTTTCGTTTTTTGCATTTTCGTTCATCCCCTACAAGTAAGTACCATCTCGCCTCAAGTTTTGGCTTTCCATTGTGGTATTTTAGTGCTTTAGTTGTCATACTCTTTGCAAATTTCATGAGACAATTTGTTTGTGAATCCATGCTTTGATTGTTTGATTGGGGGCTGCAAGGGATGGCCCTAGACCTACCTTTGATCCTATTATGGATTGTCATGTCATATTATTCTCCATCCCTCATTTTTACATGCTTGAACATGCGCCCACCAACCGTTCGATGAAATGCCTCAATGACCATTGCATGTGTTATTGTGAAATTTGAATTGTGTAATGAGTTTGTGCGTGTACAGCCGTCATTTGGAAGGTGTGAACAACTTAGGTTGTTAGATTAAAATGCCAAGAGCATGAGTTGGGCATAGAAATCTAAACTTTGTCTTGGATGCAAAATGTATGAGTTACATAAATGTGGGAGAGTGACTGTTTGGATTTAGACTAATATTTTAGCTTGCTACACTATGATAGACACCTTGCATCTAGGTAGCTAAAATGCTTTTTTTTAAAAATGTAATAAAATGACATATGCACCGATGTATGATTGTCAGGAGAATATGGTAAGTTCCAGGAGGCAGTGGACTTGATATTGGATTAGTGGGCTGAACCATAGCTAAAATTCACTAATCATAATTAGTAAAATTTTGGCTCCAAATTTGGCTCCACAAATTCAAATTCAAGTGAAATTTGAATAGAAATTCAAATTTCCCTCCAATTTTGTGTGACACTTAAGCTGTAAATAGAGGCATTGTGTGTGCATTTTTTGAACTTTGATTATTTGAGCATTATACTTCAAAGTTCAGACCTCATTTGAGGCATACAATTTCGTGCTCCTTTTCTCTTTCTCCCTCCACTCATCTTCTCCTATCTTCAAGCTCGTATCCATGGCTTCCTATGGTGGTGAGCTTGTTCTTGACTCATCTTCTCCTTGTAGTGGAATCTCCAATCATCTTTCTTCCTTCTCCATTCCCCTTCCATTGATCTTCAAGAAGCAAAGGACCCCATTGATGAAGAAGATCAAGGCCTACAAGCTTCACATGGAGCTACATCATGTGGTATCAGAGCTCACCATCAAAACTTGGGGTGTTACAATCACCACCACCACCACCATCAATGTCTCTGCCACCATCATTGTCCCTGCCACCACCATCATTATTAACAATACCACCTCTGTCATTGCCACCACAACCACTACCAAGGTCATTGCAACCACCACCACACCGCCATCACCAATATCGCTACCTCCACCACCCCACCATCGACATTGCTACCACCCCCACTATCGCTGCCACCACCTAAAGTGACAAATTACCAAGAAGAGGAGTTGAATTGGGGTTTTGAAAACTTTTTGTTCCTTTGAAATAAAAGGTTTATGATGATATTTTAGAATTAAAAACTATTTTGAACTCAGAATAGAAATTCAAGTTGTTCAGAATGCACAAATATTTGCATACTGGTTCACCTTAACCTTGGGCTATGTCCAATCCTCATCCTTCAAGAGGAGATTTTATCTAACACAACCAATTCACAACTAGACCGGCAAACACTAAATTTCACATCCTTAACAGTTCCTCACTGGACTTCAAACCTAGCCTCTACTAGACCAGCTACATCATTGGATTTCACTCTAGCTAGATACTTATGGGTTTTACAAAAATTTGGTATGTGATTCTATTGCATAGAGAATAAATCTTGTCCTCATAAAAGGGATTCCACTTAAGAATATGGTTCTGTAGAAGCAAGTTTCATGAAGATGATTCAAGTATGAATCAAGTAGTTTTGATGATGACAAAAAGCCCAAAAGAATGATTTCAAGATTGAGTCAACAAGTTCAAGATCAAGATTAATTTCAAGATTCATGAGAAGAAATCAAGAAGATTCAAGATTCAAGAGAAGTTGATTTCAAGATTCAAGAGAAGACAAATTCAAGATTCAAGAGAAGAAATCAAGAAGACTTCACAAGGGAAGTATTGAAAAGATTTTTCAAAAACCAAACATAGCATAGTTTTGTTTTACAAAAGAGTTTTCTCAAAATTTTCTAAGTTACCAGAGTATTTACTCTCCAGTAATCGATTACCAGTGGTAAAGTTTGATTTCAAAAGCTTTTAACTGAATTGCAACGTTCCAAATGATTTTTAAATGGTGTAATCGATTACAATATATTGGTAATCGATTACCAGTGTATGTGAACGTTGAAATTCAAATTCAAGTGTGAAGAGTCACATCTTTTCATAAAATGCATTGTGTAATCGATTACATGATTATGGTAATCGATTACCAGTGACAAGTTTTGAATAAGAAGTCAAGAGATGTAATTCTTGACATGATTTTCTCAACGCTATAACTCTTCCACTGGTTTTCTTGACCAGACATGAAGAGTCTATAAAAGCAAGACCTTGACTTGCATTTGAAAGATCTTTTGGAAATCTTTTTAACATCTTGAACAACTTTTGAGAAACTTTTAAACCTTTACAATTCTTTCCTACTCATCTTTCTTCTTCTTCAAACCTTGTTCTTCTGCAAGTGAAAATTCTGTAGAAAACAAAACCGTGTTATATCTTTTCATCCTCTTCTCCCTTTGCCAAAAAGAATTCAACAAGGACTAATCGCCTGAATTCTTTTTGTGTCTCTCTTCTCCCTTTTCCAAAAGAACAAAGGACTAACCGCCTAAATTCTTTTGTGTCTCCCTTCTCCCTTTATAAGAGATTTTCTCTTGATTCTTCCCTTTCCCTTAAACAAAAGATTTCAAAGGACTAACCGCCTGAGATATCTTTTGTTTCCCCTTACAAAGATTCAAAGGACTAACCGCCTGAGAATTCTTTGTCTCAACACATTGGACGGTACATCCTTTGTGGTACAAGTAGAGGGTACATCTACTTGGGTTGTTGTAACTGAGAACAAGAGAGGGTACATCTCTTGTGGATCAGTTCAAGTGGAGGGTGCATCCACTTGGTTGTTCAAAGAGAACAAGGGAGGGTACATCTCTTGTGGATCTTTGCTTGTAAAGGTTTTTACAAGGTTGAAAGAAATCTCAAGAACCGGTGGTTGCTTGGGGACTGGATGTAGGCAAGGGTTGTTTCTGAACTAGTATAAATTATTGTGTTAGTTTTCTTCTTCCCTACACTTTTTAATTTCTGTTGTGCACTTTACTTTTACGCTTTACTTTTGTTTAAGTTACATAACTTATTAGTAAAGCCTAATTTAATCTAGTAACATTAAGAATGATAAGTTTTTAATTAGTCAAGGTTAATTCAACCCCCCCCCCCTTCTTAATTATTTCGAGGTCACTTGATCCAACAATTTCTGTTGTGCACTTTACTTTTACGCTTTACTTTTGTTTAAGTTACATAACTTAGTAGTAAAGCCTAATTAAATCTAGTAACATTCAGAAGGATAAGTTTTTAACTAGTCAAGATACATTAATAATTAATTCAATCCCCCTTCTTAATTATTCCAAGACCACTTGATCCAACAGGTTCTACAATTCTAACTAAGATTATTAAAAGTCATTGAGCACAATACAAATATGGGTCACTCTCACATAAAGGGTTGAAGCTAGAGCACACGTTTCTCACACAGATTATTACAAATAAGATATTATTACTATTATTATTATTATTAGATTTTTAAAACATATAATAAAATAATTACTAATTTAATCTCAACCATTCTTTTTCAAAAGGGTGTTTACAATTTTTTTAAAAGTATAAACAATATATTAATTAAATTAGTAGTAGTAGTAGTAATAATAATTGTTTAGGTTAATTACTTTTTATTTAAATTTTTTAAATAGAAATATAATAGTGTACATTTTAAATAAGGATTTCTCATATTTTTTAAAATCTAGGATTTCTCATATTGTTTAAACAATGCACGGGTTTAAAATCTAGTTGAAAATTTTAATTTCTTTAAAAATTTAATTTCAGCCATAAATATCATATGTGATTCAAATTAGGATTTCTCATATTTTTTGACCCCATTTTGTTATGTTTGATATTGTTTTAATGATATTTCATTAGACTTAATTTATATTTTAACTTTATCTTTATATTAATAAAAGTAAAGAAGTCTTGGAGAAATCCTTATACATTTGAGCAAGAAATTTTTAGACAATTTCTTTCTATATAATTTTTATAATTTTAAATTAATGATTATCAAGTAATTATTATAAGTATTGGAAATTTTGAATAATTATTTATGCTAATTATTACAGTAGATTTTATATTTTGTATTCTTAAATAATGTGTGATAAACATAAATTGACTATTTCCATCAATAGGTTTTAGCACATGCTATAGTGGATGCAACTGAAGTTACACCCTAAACCAACCCTATTTGTTCCTAAGAGTGCATTTGTTTCAAAGACTTAAAACTTATTCATGAGAATATGAACTTGGGAATGTAGTATTTCCATATTTGTTTGGAGTTTTGAAAAGTATATTCCTAGGTATGGTCATTCCCGGGAAAGTGGCTACAACATAATCTGCTTCTTTTTTATTCCCATGGAGAGGAGTCAGTAAGTTGTATTCCTATGGGGGAGATACAAGGTTGGTTGGGTGGTTAAGAAAGAAGGAAACGAGGAAAAGGCCATGGGTTTGATTCCTCTTGCTAACAAAAACTAACAAGCTAACAATTAACATTTGCCAATAAAAAAAAGTTGTATTCCCATGGGAATGTAGGGAGTTATTTTCTTAACCCACTTATAACTTCTATTTTAACTCATTTTTATTTCAATTATTTTAAATTTCAAAAACATTCCCAGGAGTGTTATCATCTAACCAAACAAAATTCTAAATATTCCTTAGAATAACATTCCTAGTAATAATATTCTTGGGAACATGATTCCGGAGAATACAACATCATACCTTGAAAAAATGCTCCTTGAGGAACTAGGGCTATAAGCTTCTATCACCAAGCCATTAGGAAAGTGAGTGGTAGTGAAGAAGAAATAACCTTAAGATTTATTACTCTTGACATTATTCATTATGAAGTTTTGAAGTCTTTATGTGCTCTTTATTATAATTAGTACTTATATTTTATGAACTTTGAATGTTGGTAACATTTGTTGTTAATCAACTTAAGTTATGATTTCATTTTGTTAAGTATTTTATTAATGTCCAATGTGTGTATAAAGAAGTTTTCTTCACTGAAGTATGTTGAATTAAATGTAAATGGAAATATTTTGAATTTTAATAGTTTACAACAAAATACAAGGCATGTGCATCGCATGAGACATTGTACTAGTATTAATAAAAGGAAAGAAGTGTTTAAGGGAATTGCTATATATTCGAGCAAGAAATTTTTATATTTTTTCTATTTTTAAATCATAAAATTATATATATATATATATATATATTCTAATTTTAAATAATTAAATTAATTATGATTGTTCTTACTATATTTGGCAGAATCTTCTCACGGTGAAGTTCCTTTGTGTGCTCCTCCACAAACAATGATGAGATGTACCTGTGAAGACACTCTGATGCTCAAGTTAGAAATGCAAAGGTAAGAGCATGTATCTTAAGGTAGGTTAGGTTAGAGTTGGTTTACCTAAACTTAGCATGATTATCCCCTTTTATAGAGGTGAAATTGGATGATAAGATCTCAATCTCCCTTCTAAGATAATGTAAATAACAAAAGATATCATTTTATCTTATCTCTCTTCTGATAACAAATAACTTTTGATCTTAGGGGATATCTTTATCTTTCTAGTGAAAGATATGCTTTCCCTCCCACACTAGTTTTCATGTATGTGTTATTCCCCACACAATGATAAGATGTACATGTGCAGACACACCGACACTCAAGTTAGCGACACAGAGGTAAGAGTAAGTGTCTTAAGGTAGGTTGGATTAGAGTTGGTTTACCTAAACCTAGCTTGATGATCCCCTTTTGTAGAGGTGTCACCCTATTCTCTTACCAGGGAGCCTCCATGGCCTCACCTCACAGTGGCTGGAGGTACTTAAGTCATTAGCATAGACAAAGGGTCTCCAGTCCGAGCCCTGACCATCTACCTAGCAAGCTTGGATGACGCATTCGATGTAGATCTGTGCAAAAAGACTTATGATAGAGGCCCAAAGCATATTGAAGAACTCCTCAAATTACAACTTAGACCCAAACTCGGGTAGTGCACGTAACTCAACAGGGACCTCACCAACCAAGAGCATAGACACATAGCTGATGTCCTACATAGAAACGTGGACCTATTCACTTGGCAGTCATTTGACATGTCAGGAATCAACCCCAGCATTATCTCCCATAAGCTTGCCATCTATCCCTAGGCCAAACCAATATCACAGAGAATAGGAAAATGGGAGAAGAACGACACAAAGAGATCAAAGAGGAAGTGGACAAGCTCCTCAAAGCAAATTTCATCAGAGAAGTCAAGTACTCTACCTAGCTCGCCAATGTCGTCATGGTCAGAAAGGTCAACGACAAATGGCAAATATGCACCGACTACACCAATCTTAACAAAGAGTGTCACAAGGATGCATACCCTATGCCTAGCATTGACAGGCTGGGTGATAAAGCCTCTGAGTTCCAAGTACTAAGCTTCCTAGATGCTTATTCAGGATACAATCAGATTCGGATGCACACTCCAAACGAGGAGAAAACAACATTCATCATTGAAGATGCCAACTTTTGCTATAGGGTCATGCCCTTTGGCCTTAAAAATACAAGCACTACATACTAGATATTGATGGATTGAATTTTCAAACAGCAGATTAGACAAAATGTCGAGATCTACATTGACGACATGGTCATCAAATCCCATAGCATAGCCCAACACGTGGTAGATGTAACAGCCGTGCCTTTTGGGTTTTTCATTTAAATAAATAAATAAATAAATTAGGTCATCAGTTCCCTCACTATATTAAGGAACTTTTAACTCAAAGCTATTTTTACAAAACATCTTCTGTTCTTTTTTTCTCTGACGCACAAGAACCCTAACAGAGCAACCGGAGGAAGAACTCTAGAGAGCACCAGAAGTGCCACCATTGCTAATGGAGAACGCTTAAGCGACTACATCAAGGTAAGGGATAAGTTACTCACGCTTTGGGATTAGAATGAACATGTATAGGGATCCCTAGAGGATCATTTCTAGGTTATTTTGGGTTGTTTCCTTTTTAAAATTAAACTCTTTTCCCAAAATTTTCGCTTGTCATGATTGAACTTCACTTGTGCAAATTTGATTAATTTACATATGTTGCAAGTTTTGATTTCACGTGAATTATTTGCATGTTTCAATGCTTTGATTTGAATTTGAATTATATAATAATAATAATAATAATAATAATAATAATAATAATAATAATAATAATAATAATAATAATAATCATAATCATATGTAAAAATTGGCAAGTTCATGTTTGCGAATTGTAGAGAAGAAAAAAAAATGGCGTTCCAATTTGCGTGATCTTGGTTTTCTTTTTGTGGAAGCAATGTCTTCCTAGGTTATTTTGATGATGCCAAAGAATCAAGAGTCAAGAAAAATCCAAAGATTCAAGAATCAAGTTTCAAGAATCAAGACTCAAGAATCAAGTTTCAAGAATCAAGATTCAAGAATAATCAAGATCAAGATTCAAGACTCAAGATTCAAGAAACAAGGGAAGACTCAATCAAGATAAGTACTAAAAAAGTTTTCCAAAACATTGAGTAGCACAAGAAGTTTTCACAAAATCATTACCAAAGAGTTTTACTCTCTGGTAATCGATTACCAGAAGGTAGTAATTGATTACCAGTGTTTTAAAACGTTAAGATTTCAAATTTCAAGAGTTACAACTTACGTTTAAACAATTTTAAATTATTTTAAACTAGTGTAATCGATTACACAACACTTGTAATCGATTACCAGAGCTTCTAAACGTTTTAATTTTCAAAATTCAAAATGAAGAGTCACATTTGTTGATGTGTAATCGATTACACCTTAATGGTAATCGATTACCAGTGACTGATTTCGAAAAATACATTTCCAAAAGTCAAAATTCTTCAAGTGACTTGTTTCTGAAGATTTTTTCAAAAGTCACAACATTTTAAGTGACTAGTTTTAAAGAAATTGCCAAGAGTCACAAGCTTTGACTTGAGTCATCAAGAGATTATAAATATGTGACCATGGCATGAGTTTCAAAAAAATGATCTATCATCTATCATATATCTTTCAATATCTTCTTTCATCTCTTTCAACAGATCTTTTTGAATTATTTCTCTTCATCTTTCTAAAAGTTTTTGTTCAACACTTTCTCTTCCAAGAAAAGTTCTTTGTTCAAAAACTTGTGCTATTCATCTTTTTCATTCTCTTCTCCCTTTGCCAAAAGAAGGAAGGACTAACTGTCTGAATTCTTTTGTGTCTCTCTTCTCCCTTACAAAAGATTCAAAGGACTAATCGCCTGAGAATTCTTTTGATTCTTCCCTTTTCCTTAAGCAAAATATTTCAAAGGACTAACCGCCTGAGATATCTTTTGTTTCCCCTTACAAAGATTCAAAGGACTAACCACATGAGAATTCTTTGTCCCAACACATTGGAGGGTACATCCTATGTGGTACAAGTAGAGGGTACATCTACTTGGGGATTGTTATACTGAGAACATGAGAGGGTACATCTCTTGTGGATCAGTTCAAGTGGAGGGTACATCCACTTGGTTTTTCAAAGAGAACAAGGGATGGTACATCCCTTGTGAATCTTTGGCTTGTAAAGGATTTTACAAGGTTAAAAGAAATCTCAAGAATCGCAGGTTGCTTGGGGACTGGATGTAGGCATTGTTTGTGGTCGAACCAGTATAAATCTTGTGTTTGTCTTCTTCTTCCCTACACTCTTTAATTTCCACTGTGTACTTTTTATTGTCAGTTTTACTTTTGGTTAAGTTTTTGTTTCTGGTCTTTACATTCTTAACTTAGTAGTAAAAGCCTAGTTGAATATAATAATATTAAGAAGGTTAAATTTTTTAGTTAGTCAAGTCACATTAATAATTAATTCAACCCCCCCTTCTTAATTATTCCGAGGCCACTTGATCCAACAAGTGGTATCAGAGAAGGTATCTTATAGAAAGTTTAACAACTTCAAGATAAATGGCCTACTTAAAGTCTCTGTTTGTCAAAATAAATTTTAGGTATAGGTCAAATCTAAAATCATTTCAAGATCATGATGAAGATCAAGTCAACTTATGTCTCATGACAAAATTTCATGAAAACAATGAGGAAGAATCTGTAAGGAAGAAATGGTACATCGACAGTGGATGTTCCAAGCATATGACTGGAGATGTATCCAAATTCACAACCATTTCCCCCAAGAAAAGTGGACATGTTACATATGGTGACAACAACAAAGGAAAAATCATTGGAGTTGGAAAAATAGGTATGAGCCCTCTACTCCCATTGAAAATGTGTTACTTGTAGAAGGTTTAAAGCATAGTCTATTGAGTGTTAGTCAATTGTGTGATAAAGGATATAAAGTATATTTTGATTCTGAAAAATGTATTATCAAGAATGAGCATGACAAGAATATTGAGCATATAGGTTTCAGAGAAAATAATGTTTACATGATTGATTTGAAACAAAAATCTGAAAATGATAATTGTTTTCTAAGTAAAGATAGTGATCCATGGTTATGGCATAAGAGAATTGCTCACATTAACATGGATCATCTAAATAGATTAATTTCAAAAGACCAAGTTGTCGATTTACCAAAATTAAAGTTTGAAAAAGATAATTTATGTGATGCATGCCAAAAAGGTAAACAAACAAAAGTATCTTTTAAATCTAAAATGATTGTATCTACTACTCAACCATTACAATTATTGCATATCTTTTAATAAGACTCATTCTTAAGAAAACCCCATATGAACTTTTTAACAATAGAAAACCAAACATTGCTCATTTACATGTTTTTGGATGTAAATGTTTTGTCCTAAACAATGGTAAAGAAAGCCTAGGAAAATTTGATGCTAAGGCAGATGAGGGCATCTTCCTTGGTTATTCCTACATAGCAAAGCCTTTAGGATATACAACAAAAGAATCATGACAATTGAGGAATCAATACATGTTTCTTTTGATGAAACTAATATTACCTCTCTGAGAAAGGAGTTTCTTGATGATATTGCAGATTCTTTGGAAGATATGCACAATCAAGAAGGAGATCTAAAAAGAAAGAGAAATAAAGAAAACAAGAATGTTCAAGATGACATAGCTCAAGAAAATGATGACCTTCCCAAAGAATGGAAAACTTCAAGAAATCATCCTCTTGACAACATCATCGGAGATATCTCAAAAGGGGTAACAACTAGACACTCTCTTAAAGATTTATGCAATAACATGGCATTTGTTTCTATGATAGAACCTAAAAATTTTAAAGAAGCCATAATAGATGATCAATGGATAGTTGCTATGCAAGATGAGTTAAAACAATTTGAGAGAAATAATGTTTGGGACTAGTTGAGAAACCAAATAACTACCCCATTATAGGAACTAAGTGGGTATTTATAAATAAACTAGATGAAAATGGTATAGTAATTAGAAATAAAGCTAGACTAGTTGCAAAAGGGTACAACCAAGAAGAAGGGATAGACTATGAAGAAACCTTTGCACCCGTAGCTAGATTAGAAGCCATTAGAATGCTTTCAGCATATGCATCTATTATGAATTTTAAATTATATCAAATGGATGTCAAAAGTGCCTTCTTAAATGGTCTAATCCAAGAAGAAGTATATGTAAAACAACCTCTCGGGTTTGAAGACTCACAAAAATTAGATCATGTCTATAGGTTAAAGAAAGCACTTTATGGGTTAAAACAAGCACCTAGGGCTTGGTATGAAAGATTAAGTAAATTCCTATTAGAAAAGAATTTCACTCGAGGGAAGGTAGATACCACCTTATTCATAAAGAAGAAGGATAATGATATCTTATTGGTACAAATATATGTTGATGATATAATCTTTGGATCTACTAATGAATCTTTGTGCAAGGAATTTTCTATTGACATGCAAAGTGAGTTTGAGATGTCCATGATGGGCGAGTTAAACTACTTTCTTGGACTACAAATCAAACAAACAAATGATGGGATCTTTGTCAACCAAGCAAAATATTGCAAAGAACTCATCAGGAAATTCAGAATGGAGAACTCAAAACACTTGGCTACTCCTATGAGCACTGGTTGCTACCTTGATAAAGATGAGTCCGATCAATCCGTTGATGAAAAGAAATATAGAGGTATGATTGGATCTCTACTTTACTTATCTGCAAGTAGGCCATATATTATGTTCAGTGTATGCATGCGTGCAAGATTTCAGTCAAATCCAAAGTTTTCACATTTATCTGCAGTAAAAAGGATCATAAGATATCTCTTAGGAACAATTAAATTAGGATTATGGTACCCTAAAAATTTTGTTTGCAATTTACTAGGATACTCAGATTCAGATTTCGCTGGATCCAAAATAGATAGGAAGAGTACTAGTGGCACATGTCAATTCATAGGATCTGCTCTTGTCTCTTGGCACAGCAAGAAGCAAAATAGTGTAGCATTATCCACAGCCGAAGCAGAATACATCTCTGCTGGTAGTTGTTGTGCACAAATTTTGTGGATGAAACAACAACTATCTGATTATGGGATTGTATTAGACCATATCCCCATAAAATGTGACAACACAAGTGCCATAAATATATCTAAGAATCCAGTTCTCCACTCTAGAACCAAGCACATAGAAATTATGCATCATTTCCTTAGAGATCATGTCCTAAAAGGTGACTGTGTTCTAGAATTTGTAGATACCAAAAATCAACTTGCAGATATCTTCACAAAACCACTACCCAAAGATTCCTTCTACACCATTAGAAGAGAATTAGGACTTCTAGATGCAAGCGACTTAGACAAATGATTTGTTTTATGTTATGATGACTCATGACTTGTTTAATACACATGCTTGTATTATGATTCTATGAATGATTTATGACATTATGTGATTTATTCTCTAAATATAGGTTATGTGTTAAGTATTTGGTACAAAATATGACTAAGTGATTTTCATTTCAATTTAGTTTTTATTCATGTCTTACTTCATGATTTGTTTAGAATCTTTTATGTTTATTTTACAAAATATGCTTTGTGTATGTTCTTAAATTATGTATTTTTTATGCACTTTGGCCTTTTTGATGTTGCCAAAGGGGGAGAGAAAAATGGTTATTTTAAGAAATCAAGATGTTATATTTTTTTCAAAATCAAGATGTTATATTTTCAAAAACATTAAAATTAAGCATAAATTCAAAAAGAAAGGGGGAGAAATGGATGAGTGAACGGTAGAACAAAAATTGTATTCATTCTCCTGATTTTAGGATTGTCATCATCAACAAGGGGGAGATTGTGGAAGCAATGTCTTCCAAGGTTATTTTGATGATGCCAAAGAATCAAGAGTCAAGCAAAATCCAAAGATTCAAGAATTAAGTTTCAAGAATCAAGATTCAAGATTCAAGAATCAAGTTTCATGAATCAAGATTCAAGAATAATCAAGATCAAGATTCAAGAAACAAGGGAAGACTCAATCAAGATAAGCACTAAAAAAGTTTTCCAAAACATTGAGTATCACAAGAAGTTTTCACAAAATCATTACCAAAGAGTTTTACTCTCTGGTAATCGATTACCAGAAGGTAGTAATTGATTACCAGTGTTTTAAAATGTTAAGATTTTAAATTTCAAGAGTTACAACTTAGGTTTAAACAGTTTTAAATCATTTTAAACTAGTGTAATCGATTACACAACACTTGTAATCGATTACCAGAGCTTCTAAACATTTTAATTTTCAAAATTCAAAATGAAGAGTCACATCTGTTGATGTGTAATCGATTACACCTTAATGGTAATCGATTACCAGTGACTGATTTCGAAAAATACATTTCCAAAAGTCGCAATTCTTCAAGTGACTTGTTTCTGAAGATTTTTTCAAAAGTCACAACTTTTTAAGTGACTAGTTTTAAAGAAATTGACAAGAGTCACAAGCTTTGACTTGAGTCATCAAGAGATTATAAATATGTGACCATGGCATGAGTTTGAAAAAAATGATCTATCATCTATCTTTCAATCTATCTCTCAATATCTTCTTTCATCTCTTTCAACAGATCTTTTTGAATTATTTCTCTTCATCTTTCTAAAAGTTTTTGTTCAACACTTTCTCTTCCAAGAAAAGTTCTTTGTTCAAAAACTTGTGCTATTCATCTTTTTCATTCTCTTCTCCCTTTGCCAAAAGAAGGAAGGACTAACCGCCTGAATTCTTTTTTGTCTCTCTTCTCCCTTACAAAAGATTCAAAGGACTAACCACCTGAGAATTCTTTTGATTCTTCCCTTTCCCTTAAGCAAAAGATTTCAAAGGACTAACCGCCTGAGATATCTTTTGTTTCCCCTTACAAAGATTCAAAGGACTAACCGCCTGAGAATTCTTTGTCCCAACACATTGGAGGGTACATCCTTTGTGGCAAGTAGAGGGTACATCTACTTGGGGATTATTATACTAAGAACAAGAGAGGGTACATCTCTTGTGGATCAGTTCAAGTGGAGGGTACATCCACTTGGTTTTTCAAAGAGAACAAGGGAGGGTACATCTCTTGTGGATTTTTGGCTTGTAAAGGATTTTACAAGGTTGAAAGAAATCTCAAGAACCGTAGGTTGCTTGGGGACTGTATGTAGGCACGATTTGTGGCCAAACCAGTATAAATCTTGTGTTTGTCTTCTTCTTCTCTACACTCTTTAATTTCTGTTGTGTACTTTTAATTGTTGCTTTTACTTTTGGTTAAGTTTCTGTTTCTGGTCTTTACTTTCTTAACTTAGTAGTAAAAGCTTGGTTGAATCTAATAATGTTAAGAAGGTTAAATTTTTTAATTAGTCAAGTCACATTAAAAATTAATTCAACCTCCCCTTCTTAATTTTTTTGAGGCCACTTGATCCAACATTTTTCCCTTTGATCATATGTATAAATTATATATTAAAAATATTTCAAATAGTAAAAGTAATAAAAATATTAAATTGAATAAACTTACAGAAATTATTAAGTTGTAGAAATTATTGCTTAATAGTGATTACTTTGCTACATTTTAATTTAATTGTTGTAGAAGTTATTTTTAGTTGAAAATAATATAGTTTGATTTAATTGATACGTGTTTTGTGCCATGTAAATATTACTACCAAGTGATATGTGTATGATTCATGAGGTGTGATAAATTATTTTATTGGGATTATGAAATTGTTATTGAGATTTTGTGTAACTGACAAACATTTAGTATGTAATGAATTGTGTAATACACGAGTGTTGAGATGTTGTATCTATTGAGTTGTGAGTTATGAATTATGAAATCACACAACTATAAGACCCTTTAAGAGTAAGGAGTTAATGCGCAATGAGTTGTGATGGGTTTAACGGTGGGAACCCGACGTGTTTAATCCCCTGAGGTGCGATGAGTTAAAATAATTTTGGAAAATAATTGAGATTTTGAAAATAATTGAGTAGTTGTGTGTATTGCATAGTTCATAGATAAAGTCTGTGTGCTAAAATATTTTTTGGGTTGGACTTGAATCAGGAGGGAGAGGCCCTGATGGACTCTTCAGAGTCTAGGCCTTGGGGGTAAATACACTCAATTTAAGTGCTCCTTTAAGCCTGTGTTGATCCCACATGATTGGAGCATTCTCGCAAAATAGAGTGACCCTGACTAGTCTCCCTATAATTTCACTTAGTAAGAGTGACTTGACTTACTCATTGTGAAGCATGTCTCATCATGTACTCTTAGGAACCCAACGAGGTTTTTCACTGAAAAATGGTACCACATTGCATGTAGGCTTGAGTCTAGTGTATTTGTTGCATAACACTTGTGTTTGAGTTTCATTGAGTTAACAATTGCGGTTTGATGTTATTTTCTGGAGTGTGTAAACTTGAATGGGTGAGAATAATGTGTGTGATTTTGTGAAGTGATGTTGTTTATGTAAATTCAGCTCTAAGTAATATATGTTTCACATGCTCTAGTGTTTTATTATATATGAATGTGATAATTCATTTTCGGTGTGCGTTTGTGTTTAGGCTAAATGTCATTTTGTTTAGGTGAGCCATCATACGACGAGTTCCATGCTAGAGATGGAGAGGCTTAGTCTGTGCCAGGGAAATGCTCTGATAAATGTGACATCGGGGCATAGGGTTTTATTTCATATGTTATGAATAATATAGTTGTTTTATGTTTTACATTTTAGTGTGACTTCTTTTCATTCATAATGGGTGGCATTGTTTTGAGCTGAGGTGATTTTATCATTATTGGAACAAGTTCTATTATGATTTCACTAAGCGAATGTGAACCTTTTACCCTTTTGAAATGTTTTTATTTAAATGTGTTTTAAAATTTTAATTAATTCTTCATTCTTATTCCTTTTATTATTAATATATATGTGTGGGGTAGAGGGTGTCACAATAGACCTGGAAGAAGTATTCAAAGAAATTTGTAAATATGACTTGCACCTTAACCCAGAAAAATGCACTTTCTGGGTTGGTGAAGGAAAGTTCTTGGGCTTTATGATCACACATCGAAGCCAACCCTTACAAATGCACAACCATACTAGAGATGCACAACCCTACCAATGTCCAAGAAGTCCAAAAGTTGAATGGTAGACTAGCATCCCTATCCAGGTTCTTCCCCAAGCTCGCTGAAAAGGTGAAGCTATTATACAAACTGCTCAAGAAAACTGAGCCATTCCTATGGGACGAGACCTGCGAACAAGCCTTTTTGGCCTTCAAGAAGACCATTTCCCCCATCACCTGCGAACAAGCCTTTTTGGCCCTCGTACAAGTGGAAGGGAAGCACCAACTTCTCATCCACTTCACTAGCCACATACTCGATGACATTGAGAAGTGCTACCAAATGATAGAAAAGGTGGCGCTAGCACTCATTACCTCGACCCGACATCTTAGGCCATACTTCCAAAGTCACAAAGTAGTAGTCAAGATGAACTTCCCCATCAAACAAGTTTTGCGAAAGCCCCACAAAGACACAATTCATGGCATATTTTCTAGCATAATTTGCTAGAAATGACCAAACCACCCTAGATTGGTGGAGCCTTTACGTTGGTGGTACATCCAAAGTGAAGGGGAGCATGTCAGGAATCATCCTTGAAGGCCCTGACAATGTCACTCTGGAACAAGCTCTCAAGCTCAACTTCAAACCCTCAAACAATCAGGCTGAGTACGAGGCGCTTATTGTTGGTCTAAAACTAGAAAGAAAAGTCGGGGCCAAGAAGCTACAATGTTACACTACCTCGCAGCTTGTGCAGGGGAAAGTTGTCAACAAATACTAGACCAAGGAAACAACGCTGCTCAAGTACTACCACATTGCCAAATATCTCATTGACAACTTCAAATGTTTTGAGATATACTACATACCTAAGGAGAGCAATACTAGAGCAGACTTGCTCTCCAAGCTGACCAGCACCAAAAAGACCAGGAACCTCAAGACTATCATCCAAGAGACACTCCAAACTCCCATAATAGACACTAAGGAAGTTATGGTTGGAAAAGAGGAAACACCAAATTGGACGATCCCCCACAAGAATTTCCTAATTCGGTGGGTGTTGCCACCAGACGAGAATGAAGTTCAATGCCTGAAATGGAAGGTTAGCTACTAGCCATCCTTAATGGCAGCTATTCAAA
The DNA here is from genome assembly GCF_000004515.6 of Glycine max. Lineage (NCBI taxonomy): Eukaryota > Viridiplantae > Streptophyta > Magnoliopsida > Fabales > Fabaceae > Glycine > Glycine max. The sequence continues at coordinate 34,529,979 of NC_038242.2, read as the reverse complement.
AGAGGGTTAACAAAACCCTTGTTAAAATGCCTGAACAGCCAACAAGCAAACTATGTTGTGTGAGAGTTTTATGAAGGGATCTACGGCCTTCATACCAAGGGACACTCCCTAGCCACCAAAGTGGTGCAAGCCACTACTATTGGCTGATGCCCTTAACATCACCAGGAGATGCAAACGTGCCACACACCCCTCCTAATAAACTCCATAGCTTGAGCTCCCCTTGGCCCTTCACAATGTGTGGAATGAACATACTGAGACCATTGCCAAGGGCCCCAGGAGCAACCAAATATTTACTGGTTGCTATTGACTACTTCACCAAGAGGGTCGAGGCAAGACCAGTATGAGAAATTACAGTCAACGAGGTGGCGAAGTCCACCTAGAAACACCTCATATGCAGGTATGGCCTCCTCTACGCCATTGCCACCGCCAACGGCACCCAATTCAAAGCTCAGGCTTATGTAGACTTCCTGACATGGCTAAGCATCAAGCACCTTGTAACCTTTATCGAACATCCTCAGACCAATGGTCAAGCAAAGGCAGCCAACAAAGTTATTCTTAGGGCCTTGCGCACTGGACTCAATAAGTCTAAAGGTCTATGAAAGGAGGAACTCCCCAATATACTTTAGGCCTATCATTGCTCACCCCAGACAACATCCAACGAAACATTTTTTCGAGTAACATATGGCACAAACACCATTATCCCCCTCAAAATCGGGGAACCATCGACAAGGAGGCTACTTTTCCAAGAATAGTAGAACAAAGAAAGCCTAAGGAGGCTCGTCAAACCCGAGGTCCACCCCTGGTGAGCCTCTACAAAATCCAAGACAGACATGCACCTGATTGAATCTCCAAAGGCTTGTCAAACCCAAGGTCTGCCCTTAGTGAGCCTTGAAAAAAATCCAGGACAGATATGCTCTTAGTCGCATCTGCAAAGGCTCACAAAACCCAAGGTCCGCCCTTGGTGAGTCTCGCATTTTCAAAGGCTCGTCAAACCCAAGGTCCGCCCTTATTGAGTCTTGCATTTCCAAAGGCTCGCAAAACCCAAGGTCTACCCTTGGTGAGTCTCACGGGCTCATCAAACCCAAGGTCCACCCTTAGTGAGTCTCGCTTCTCCAAAGGCTCGTTAAACCCAAGGTCTGCCCTTGGTGAGTCTTGTTTTTCCAAAGGCTTGTCAAACCTAAGGTCCGTCCTTGGTGAGTCTCGCTTCTTTAATGACTCGCAAAACCCAAGGTCCACCCTTGGTGAGTCTCGCTTCTCCAAAGGCTCGTCAAACCCAAGGCTTGCCCTTTGTGTGTCTTACTTCTCCAAAGGCTCATGAAGCCCAAGGTCCACCCTTGGTGAGTCTCGATGTAGCTCTACAGGGTTGTCAAACACGAGGTCAACCCTTTGTGAGCCTCGCCAAAACCTAGGGCAAACACATCCTTGGCGCAAAGCTCGTAAAACCCAAGGTCCACCCTTGGTCAGCATCTCCATTGCCAAATTTTGCAATTATTGATACCTAAGATACAGAAGTTTCACTATTGTAAGTTTCCTTATTATTCATCTTTATCTGTGCAAGAATACAAGTTTGTAGGAACATTAGAAATCCAAGGTCCACCCTTGGTACAAAAGCCCAAGGTCCATCCATGATACACACTCCTACAAAACCCAAGGCACGCCCTTGGTCAGCTCACTCCTTGGGAACTACGACAACCACAATCAAAGGTCTAGGTTCCACAAGTCAAAACGACCTACCACCAGATTGGTTGACAAGACCTTCAACCAGATACAAATCAAACTAAATCCTCACAAGCATCAAGGGAAAAGCTCTGGAAAGTGAAAGGAAACATCACCAGAAGAGTAACAAGACCTTTAACCTGGTTGAAATCAAACTTGCGATGATGTCATGACATCTACTTCTCTATTTCACACAAGACCACAAAAGTCTCACCTCTTACACCACCAATGTCTTGCTTCCTACACCGCCAAAATCTCACTTATCAAGGTAGCCTATCCTTACTACCAAAAGCAACAAAACATCACATAGACAAAAGGCAAATATACAAGACATACAAACAATGTAAAATTCATCAACAAAGGAAATCTAATTCATTATCAAAAGAAGAATTGTCATAATAAAAATGGCCTTTGCGGCCAAAAATTAACAGAAGAAAATAAACAAAAGGCAGCCTAAACATTGGCATCATCATTTTGCTCTTTAGCACTCTGCTCCTCACCAGCATCCTTCTCCTTAGCAGCTATGTCTTCATCGTCAAGCAAAACACCGTCCTTCACGTCCTTGAAAGGATCAAAAAGACCCAAGTCAAGGTCCTTGGCGAAAAACTCAGCCTGCCTAATGGCCTTGTGAAAGCCCTTTTCATGCTGCACCACAGCCTCCTTCTTGTATACCACTAGCCCTCTTCAAGCTCTTAGCTGGCCTCCCTTTCCTTGGATGCTCACGGTTCGAAATCCTCCAGCTTGGACTTTGACTCGTTCAGTCAGGCCTCGAGGTTTGCAACCACCTTGACAAGCTCGAGGCCAAGGTTTTTTTTTCTCTTTATGCAAGTACTTGCAATGCTCAAACAACTCATCACCATCCAATTTGGTCCACAGTAACTTGGCAAGAACATTGCCAACTTTGAAAGATAGTTGTTGGTTCGACTTCACAACATCATAGAAGGCAACAATGGAATTAGCTACCTTAGGGCGCTCCACTCTCCAAACTATGCGAGCAGTGGCCCCCCATTTGGCAACCTCAGCCTCCAAGGACACTACCTTGCTTAGCCCTCTTGGTGCCTTTGCCCATTCTCTTCCAGGATCACCAAACTTCGTTGGAGAAAGACTTTGGTAGAATCCGTAGCATGCTAGACCCTAGTTGATTGGATAAGATTTTTATCAAAGGCTAACACAAAGCCAACCAGGGTCTTTTGCTTCGGCTTGTAACCTATACCCCGCAAGGAATCAGCATTGCTGGAGGTGTAGATGTGGTCCAAAGAAACATGGGGGTGAAAAGAGGTGGAAGTTAATGCCAACGCCAACACAGCAGAGGGAGGAATCGGTGGAGCTGAAAAAGGAGGAGGCGACATCATAGGAGCACTTGTGGTCGTCACACCGACACTCAACAAGGCTGCAACGATGGTGGACAAAGAAGCCACAACAGGACTAGCCGAAGTGGCTGGTGCACTAACTTCAACAGCAATATGAGCAACCTCCTGCATAGGCACAACAAGAGAAGGTGGAAGAGTAGGAGCAATAGCAACAACAATAGCAGGAGTAGAACCTCGATGACCAATGGAGTCGGAGGCAAATCTTGCAAACTCAAAAGGCAACCCAAACCAAGTGTCAACCCTGCAACCTACTGATAAGTTCCACAATTTAGTTATTTTTCTTATAAAATTTCCTTAAATCTAGCTCTTTCATATATATTGTACATTTACTAATGTTTTTTTTAAACATAGAAGATTCATCCATGATTCTTTAGGTTTTGATGGTTGTTTGTTGGATCAAGAAACCAAGTTAAAAGGAAGGGTAAAATGGTCATTTTCCTAAGATTTCCAACAACCATTCGCCCAGGCTAGCAACATGCTCACCTGGGCTAATCAAGTTTCTTTAAGTCTAAGCAATCAACTCATTTGGGCGAGTGATTACCTTTAGCATTAAGTAAACAACTTGCCTGGGCGAGTTGGTCTGCACCTCTTGGCTCAAATTATATATAAACCATGCAAACTAGAGGGGGAAACACAAATCAGAGGAACCATACAAGAAGATAAGAAGCTTGAAGCCAAGAGAGAGAAAGGAGAAAGGAAATGGTGTTGCGCTGCAAAGTTGTGACCGTGGATTGCATCCTTTGTCATTTTCTCCTATTGACTAGGCATGGCAATGGGGCCTGAACCCGTGGGGTCCACCCTGGACCCGCCCTAATTTTGATGGGGAAAACCCAAGTTGACCATGGATGGGTTCGGGTTTTCCTAAACAACCAAAGTTGGGTTTGTGGTCTGGGATGGGGTTATTAATACTCGCCTCAAACCCGCCCCACTAATAATTAATTTACAAAAATATCCCTACATATATATAAGACACTAAAGCCTAAAACCCTAAACCTAATTTCAAAATGACCTATTCAGTTCTTATCTATGTTTGTGCCTATTCGTCTGACTCCGTGGATCTTGTCGCCATGTGCGTGTGTTGCTGTGTTCATAGAGGCTATTATGTCCTTTCTCAGTCTGTAGCCTTTCTCTCCTCTGTGAATTTGAAGGTCTTCCTTGCGTGAAATGAAATCTCTTGAAAGCGTTCGAGAAACATGCTGGAACCTTGCGTGAAATCTTCCTTGCTTCACTTTCCTCAAAACCAAGTTTGTTTACTATTTTTGTGTGGTGTTATAGTAGAAAAATAGATTACAACTTGTCTGCTTCTTGTTATCTTTTTTGTAGTTCAGATCTGCATTCATCTTATATGGGTCCTTGCCCCTGTTGAATGGTTTTGGTTTGCCTGTGATCGAGGCCGTACCCGAATCAAATAAACATGAAAATGCAGTAACTAGGAAGTGATCCTAGGTCGTTTCCCAACGAGCAGTGACAATCCAAATGTTCATAATATGCTGGCAGTAACAGTAACGATGGGGGGGGGGGGTTTGGTTGTTTGGTAATTAAAGAGCAGAACAAATAAAATGGAATACGAAACTACTAATATTAAAAACGGGTTGTTTCCTCTGATTCAGAAGCCACTCTCTTATCCTGGGTTATGGAGAATTCGTCCCTAACAGTCAACCACTTAATCCAACCCTATTTCAATTTACTAAGCGAAAATCAACTTAGGGTTTTCAATACGTGATTAGGCACCACATACACCAGTTAGCCCTTCGTCCATTAAGCATGAACGCAAGTTAGGCTCAGAGGCAATTAATCGAACACGAAGCGTGCACTGATTAATATTCACGAAATTGGGATAACTGGTGAAGGGAAAACTGCCAGGAAACCACATTACAAGCGAAACCTCAAAGAGAGTTGGGCTTCGTCCTCAAAAGGAAACAACACCAGAAAATCTAGCCTTCCATGGATTCAAACAGAAAACGCAATTGAAACATGAAGCAGAAACGTAAATGAACGGAAACGTAAATGAACAGAAACTTAAACGAACAGAAATGTAAAATGGAACAGAAACGTAAATGAGAGTAAAAGAAGAAGCAAGAACGAAATTGTAATTAGAAGCAGAAAACGTAAAATTGCATTACGAACTCAGAAGCAGCAAAACAGAAAAACGAAAAACCCTAAAACAAAGCTCTGAATAATGAATAGCATAACAGAATAGAATGCCCTGCACAAATCCCAAGGCAGCTATTTAAAAAGAGTCACTCAAAGTCACTGGGCCCTATTACAATACTCTGGCCCAAAACGAAATAAACACTGAACAACATAAAATAAACTTGCGAAATTTCCTAATTAGAAATTAACTAAGGTAAGCGCTGCTTTATTTGCCCTCTTCAAGTCCACAACCAAAATCCGGATTAAGCCCAATGTTTCATTAATTCCTGAAATTAGATTAAAAACATCAAATTAGCTAAATGAGCCCAAATTATAAAACTGCCTAATTAATTGACAATTAAGACCAATCAATAATTAAAATGGTGCAAAAAGGGTTTAGAAAATAGAAGAAAATGATGGCACATCAGCCTGGCTTGCACCTGTTGTTCTTAATTCATTTGGTTTTTCCACTTCGTATAGTTTTCTGAGGAAGCATATATATAAGGAAGTTACTTTGAAATATTAGAGGAAGCATATATTGGAGGAAGCGTACACTTTATCAAATTGTCTTTGGCTTATTGGCAATGGTATATATTCTACTTTTATTTGCTGCAAGGTTGCAACTAGAGAACATGATTAAACATGGTTGGACATTTGCCAATTGTGAAATCCAAACAACTTTTTGATTGCATGCAATTGAGTTTATTCAGGTTTATCCTAGCTAACCATTTGTGCTAAATTTCATTTGCTTGTTCGTTTCACCACTTTTAATTAAGAAAGTTTATTTGTTTGTTTCCTTAATGCTTCAATTTTTTCGTAGTTATTCATAACCTTTGGTCATTTAAGGTGCAAGCACTAAATTTTCTTCACCACATTTTAGGCTTTTCTACTTCAACATAAAACAAAAGAACCAAAAAAAGTTAAGGGTGAGGATCCCTTGCAACTATTTTAAAATTGAAGAGGCCTTTGGCTTAGGGTTGTGGCCTCTTTTATCAATAATAAACATTAAAATTTTGTATATGTAGCTATCCTTAGGTCTCTTTCATCTACAAGACTACTACAAAACATTGAAAATTTGTATATGTAATTATGCATTTTAATTAGTAACTCTGAGCAATACAATAATTTTGAAGGGCATTCTATTTTTACAATATTAAGAGTCTATGTTGTTAAGAAGACAACATCAACTTTTTAATTTAGGTTGTCCCACAAGTTTTTTATTTGGATTTATAGACCTACAAATACCAAAGATTGACATGTAGGTTGTGAAGTTTATATAAATTTATTTTACAGTTGCCGGATTGGAGTAAAAAAGTAGCCAAGTTGCTTAAAGAACTTTAAGAAAAGATACATGTAACCTTAAACATTCATCATAAAGTTCAAAATATAGAAAATGGGCATAAAATATCTTTGTGTTGATCAATTGAACAAGATGATGGAACACTAGTAGTGAAAATATACTTATGGGATCCAGAGAAGATTATCACATGGAAGCTAGAGAACAAACCTAACAAACTACTCATTCACAACTCCATGTTGTGTAATCTAGCTAAATAACTTACTCAACCATTAGGTGCATACACAACATGTTCTGCACAACATATTTGATCATGGAATTCTTTTGTTTTATTCATTTACAGCTAACTAATTTAGTTCTTTTGTTTTATTCATTTACAGCTAACTAATTTAGTTCTTTTGTTTTATTCATATCCCTCCTAAAATATATAGCTGAGTATTTTATGGGGAAGGTTGTCAAGGTTTTGGAAATTATGTAGGTAGTAGTGCAGGGATCATGTTTTATACAATAGGAGGGATATCTCTTACAATTATATGCACATCTTGTAAATGACCAAGCTACTCCTTATAGCATTTAATAAATTTTATTTCTCCAGATTAAAAAAATGATAAGTATAAGATTTATTTATTTTTATTATTTGACTCCTGTAGAGTAACTTTCACTCTTATAAAAGAAAAACTTCCACTCTTATTTTCTGTCGCATTGTCTCAAATAATCCAAGTTGTAAAGATAGCTTGTGAGATATATATATTGATGCAATCCTACCCCCTAAGGGCATTGGATAGAAGACATCAAGAAGATTGGGGCAGAGATGCAAGAGAAGGCCCTAAGGTTCTCATGAGCCTTAGGATAGATTTCGGGCACATGGGCTACGTATGAGCCCACTTATCTTTGTACGTATTAGATTACGGTTTCATTATTTTTGGGCCTTGTATTTAAAGCTCCATAATGTAGGTAGGGTGCCCTAGATGTAGAAGCAAGCTTCATGATGATGAATCAAGTTGATTTAAGTAGTTTTGATGATGACAAAGATGATGACAAAAAGCCCAAAGAATGATTTCAAGATTGAGTCAACAAGTTAAAGATCAAGATTAATTTCAAGTTTCATGAGAAGTAATCAAGAAGATTCAAGAATTAAGAGAAGTTTGATTTCAAGATTCAAGAGAAGATGAATTCAAGATTCAAGAGAAGAAATCAAGAAGACTTCACAAGGGAAGTATTGAAAAGATTTTTCAAAAAATAAACATAGCATAATTTTGTTTTTCAAAAGAGTTTTTACTCTCTGGTAATCGATTACCAGTGGCAAAGTTTGATTTCAAAAGTTTTTAACTAAATTCGCAATGTTCCAATTGATTTCAAAATGGTGTAATCCATTACAAGATATTGGTAATCGATTACAAGAGTATCTGAACGTTGAAATTCAAATTCAATTGTGAAGAGTCACATCTTTTCATAAAATGCTTTGTGTAATCGATTACATGGTTTTGGGAATCGATTACCAGTAACAAGTTTTGAATAAAAATCAAGAGATGTAACTCTTCCAATGGTTTTCTCAAGATTTTCTCTAGGTTATAACTCTTCTAATGGTTTTCTTGACCAGACATGAAGAGTCTAAAAATCAAGACCTTGATTTGCATTTATAGAACAATTTTTTTTTACAACTTTTGTACACAACCTTTATGATATACTTTTGAATATCTTCTTCTTCTTCTTCCTTTGCCAAAAGCTTTCAAAGTTTTCTGGTTTCCAAACCTTGTTCTTTCACATAAAACAAAAGTGTGCTATTCATCTTTTTCTTTCTCTTCTCCTTTTGCCAAAAAGAATTCGCCAAGGACTAACCGCCTGAATTCTTTTGTGTCTCCCTTCTCCCTTTTCAAAGAATTGAAAACGACACAGTCTGAGAATTCTTTTGATTCTTCCCTTTCCCTTAAACAAAAGATTTCAAAGGACTAACCGCCTGAGATATCTTTTGTTTCCCCTTCACAAAGTTTCAAAGGACTAACTGCCTGAGAACTTTGTCTTAACACATTGGAGGGTACATCCTTTGTGGTACAAGTAGAGGGTGCATCTACTTGGGTTGTTGTGACTGAGAACAAGAGAGGGTACATCTCTTGTGGATCAGTTCAAGTGGAGGGTACATCCACTTGGTTGTTCAAAGAGATCAAGGGAGGGTACATCCCTTGTGGATCTTTGCTTGTAAATGTTTTTACAAGATTGAAAAGAAATCTCAAGGACCGCAGGTCGCTTGGGGACTGCATGTAGGCACGAGTTGTTGCCAAACAAGTATAAAACTCTTGTGTGTTTGTCTTCTTCTTCCCTACACTCTATAATTTCCGCTGTGCACTTTCATTATTGCTTTTACTTTCGGTTAAGTTTCTATTTATGTTCTTTACTTTCTTAACTTAGTAGTAAAAGCATAATTGAATCTAGTAACATTAAGAAAGATTAGTTTTTTAATTAGTAACGGTTCATTAATAATTAATTCAACCCCCCCTTCTTAATTATTCCGAGGCCACTTGATCCAACACTAAAAATATAGGATTTTTCAGCCCTTGTATTTTAGGGCACCTAGACTAGTTTTGTAATTTCACATGCATTAAGTGAATATTTGATGTGTGTGTTGGAAAATAAATTTAATTGAATTGGGAGAAGCCCAATCCAATTAAATTTTAGAGGGGGAGGTGAGCATTTTCTTGCTACACCCCATTGCAACATCATATAGTCACACTTTGTGCATGTCTTTCATGTTTTACATGCCTCATGACACCTAAACACCCTTAGTGGAGAATCTTGGACTTGATCTTGGATTAGTGGGCTGAACCATAGCTAAAATTCACTAATCATAATTAGTGAAATTTTGGCTCCAAAATTTGGCTCCAAAATTTGGCTCCACAAATTCAAGTGAAATTTGAATAGAAATTCAAATTTCCCTTCCAATTTTGTGTGACACTTAGGTTATAAATAGAGGCCATGTGTGTGCATTTTTTCAACTTTGATCATTTGAGGATTACACTTCAAAGTTCAGATCTCATTTGAGGCACAAAATTTGAATTTATTGTACATTTAATGTTTTGGTAAAGAATTAACGAATATAATTAATATTTATTTTTTAAAAATATAATTTCTTAATATACCTTTGATTTCTATATTAGTTAAATTCTTTCTTATTTATACATTTTTATTTCTCACTTTACCAAAAATTATTAAAGATATCATGTATATTCAAAATCTTTACTTTTATAATAATTATTTTATAAATTACTCGTAAGATAATTTTTAATTGATTGGTAGCATAAAAATATTTCCATTAATAATAAATGAAGATTAAACTTAAATTAAATGTCTTCTTATAATTAATTTATCAAATATCAATAAATAACTTACATTTGTTAAGTAAATATTTTGATTTTGGGTACGGAAAGATTAACTTATTATGTGAGTGAAAAGAGCATACGATCATAATGGTACAAATTGGAGTAAATGTATGATGTGTGTGCATGATCCATTTGATTCTTTGATGTAGAGGGGAAGATACGTTTCAGCTTTGAGGAATTGAAGAGCAGAGGATCAGAAGCATAAGTGCATGTCAACACTCTGAAGCTGCTCACAGACAAGTTTGGAACAGTGCCTCTCTGTCAGCCTACGAATAACACTACACACAAGAGAAAACAAACATCCAATCCTAGTAAAATAAGTAATCATAAACACACACAGCCTCAGTGAAGTGAATTGAGGGAAGTGGCCAAAATTCGGAGCCATACTATATAATAAAATAAACAAATGTCATGTGATTATAATATTTATATTTATATAATAAGGTTAACTCCTTGGAATTTTACAAGCTATCTTTACACTCTAAAAGAAGTTAGATATAGATGTGTGACTATTTTGTGTCATTTTGGGGTATTTTTTCTCTTATGAATAAGTTGTTACAAATTGTTCTAACTTTCTTTTTATTTAATTGTTTCTAAAGAAATGGCAGATCAAGAAAGTGCACATGAAGAAACACCTTATGGTCCTAGGTATACTCCTACATATTCTCCTCGTGCTATCACTCTTTCACCTTCTACTGCTCATGCCCTTTCAGCAACACCAAATGAATCTATAGAAGCACCTAAAGCAGAAGAAACAACCGATAATTTGAAGGGGACAACAGAAACAGGAACAAGTAGGCTTAAAAGTGATATTTGGAAGCATTTTAAAAGATCAAAGCTAATAGAGAAGACAAGGCCCAATGAAATTATTGTTTCAAAATGTTGGGAGGAAAATCAAAAAATGGAACAAAACACCTATGAGGGCATAAAAATATTTGTATTCAGTACAAGATTGAATTGAGAGGGAATAAAGGACAAACATATCTCATGCCTAAGGAGGTCCAAGGAAAGCAAAAGTTCGGTACATGAACTTATGATACGGATAATGCAAGGAAATAGCTTGCAAAGGCAATTATTATGCATGAGTATCCACTTTCAATTGTGGATCATGTTGGTTTTAAGAGATATTTAGTACGTTTACAACTTTTCTTTCAAGTTCCTTGCAGAAACACAATCGAAAGAGAAATCTTCATGATTTATCAAGAAGAGAGATCAATAGCTTTGAAGTTATTAGATAGTCTTCAAGGAAGAGTTGCCATCACCTAAGACATGTGGACTACGAGCAATAAAAAAAGTGGGTATGATGCTATCCTCCCAAGGAGTGGACCTGATGCAATCCTACCTCGCAAGGGCATTGGATAAAAGACTCCAAGAAGATTGGGCCAGAGATGCGAGAGATGCGAGAGAAAGCCCCCGGGTTCTCATGAGCCTTAGGGTAGATTTTGGGCCCATGAGCTAAGTATGAGACCGCTTATCTTTGTACATATTAGATTAAGATTTTATTATTTTTGGGTCTTGTATTTAGGAATCCAGAATATAGGTAAGGTACCCTAGAAATTTATGATTTTTTAGTCCTTGTATTTTAGGGCACTTAAACTAGTTTTTGTATTAAGGGTAATTTTGTAATTTCCCGTGTATTAAGTGCACTATTTGATGTGTGTGTGATGTAAGCTCCATTGGAGCTTGAAGGCCTAGGATCTTCTTCATCAGTGGATTCCTTTGCTTCTTGGAAGATGAATGGCAACGGAAGGAGAAGGAAGAGAGAGAGGAGACGCCACTTCAAGGAGAAGATGAGTCTAGAAGAAGCTCACCACCATAGGAGGCCATGGATAAGAGCTTGGAGGAAGAAGGAGATGAATGAAGGGAGAGGAAGAGAAGAGCACAAAATTTTGTGCTCTAAAAGAGCTCTGAAATCTGAAGTTTAATTTTCAAATGTTCAAAGTTGAAAAATGTACACACGTGACCTCTATTTATAGCCTAAAATTAACACAAAATTGGAGGGAAATTTGAATTTCTATTCAAATTTCACTTGAATTTGTGGAGTCAAAATTTCACTAATTATGATTAGTGAATTTCAGATATGGTTCATCCCACTAATCCAAGATCAAGTCCAAGATTCTCCACTAAATGTGCTTAGGTGCCATGAAACATGTAAAACATGAAGGACATGCACAAAGTGTGACTATATGATGTGGCAATGGGGTGTAGTAAGCAAATGCTCACCTCCCCCTCTAAAATTTAATTGGATTGGGCTTCTAGCAATTCAATTAAATTTATTTCCCAACACACACACACATCAAATATTCACTTAGTGCATGTGAAATTACAAAACTACCCCTAATACAAAAACTAGTCTAGGTGCCCTAAAATACAAGGGCTGAAAAATTCTATATTTCTAGGGTACCCCACCTACATTATGGAGCCCTAAATACAAGGACCAAATATAATGACATCCTAGTCTAATATGTACAAAGATAATTGGACCCAACCTTGGCCCATGGGCTTAGAAATCTACCCTGAGGTTCATGAGAACCCTAGGGCCTTCTTCAGCAGCTTTAGCCCAATCCTCTTGGAGTCTCTTGCTCATGGCTCTAGTGACTGGTCCCTTCCTAGGGAGGATTGCATCATCCCCTACCCCATGAAGAGGATTTGACCTCAAATCTTTTAGTTCCTCCTCCTCAATATCAGCTCCACCAGGAAAAGGAATTAAATCAGAAATGTTAAAAGTGGTGCTGACTCCATGCTCTTCTAGGAGGTCCAACCTATATGCATTATTATTGATCCTCTCCAAAACCTGAAAAGGTCCATCCCCTCTAGGGCTAAGCTTGGATTTCCTTTTAGTAGGGAATCTATCCTTCCTAAGATGGAGCCAAACCCAGTCACCCTCATTAAGAACTCTTTTCTTCCTCTATTGCCCTTAGTTGAATACACCTTTGTTTGGTTCTCTATTTGGTTCTTAACCCTCTCATGCAACTTCTTTACAAACTCTGACCTAGATTCCCCTTCTTTGTGTATAAAAGAAGTGTCCAGTAGGAGGGCAATGAGGTCTAATGGTGTTATGGGATTAAACCCATAGACAACCTCAAAAGGGGACTGCTTGGTGGTTTTATGAACCCTTCTGTTGTAGGAAAATTCTACATGAGGAAGATACTCATCCCAAGACTTATGGTTTCCTTTCAAAAGAGCCCTTAAAAGGGTGGATAAAGACTTATTCACTACCTTTGTTTGCCCATCAGTTTGTGGATGACAAGTGGTAGAGAAAAGAAGTTTAGTTCCTACCTTAGCCCATAAGGTTTTCCAAAAGTGGCTAAGGAACTTAGCATCTCTATCTGACACAATGGTCCTAGGAAAACCATGGAGTCTCATAACTTCCCTGAAAAAGCGTTTTGAGATGTGGGAAGCATCATCCACCTTGTGGCATGGTATAAACTGTGCCATCTTGCTAAACCTGTCCACTACCACAAAGATAGAGTCTACACCTCTTTGGGTTCTAGGAAGCCCAAGGACAAAGTCCATACTAATGTCTACCCAAGGTGCAGAGGGGATGGGTAAGAGTGTGTATAGCCCATGAGGCATGACCCTCTGTAGAAGCAAGCTTCATTGCTTCATGATGATGAACCAAGATTGATTCAAGGTGTTTTGATGATAACAAAGATGATGACAAAAGGCCAATGAGAATGATTTCAAGATTGAGTCAAGAACAATTCAAGAATCAAGAGAAAGATTCAAGAAAAGTTTCAAGTTTCACGTTTTCAAGAATCAAGAATCAAGAACAATCAAGATCAAGATTCAAGACTCAAGAATCAAGAACAATCAAGATCATGATTCAAGAATAAGGAAAAGGCTCAATCAAGATAAGTACAAAAAGGTTTTTCAAAACATTGAGTAGCACATCAAGTTTTCACATAAGCTTTTACCAAAGAGTTTTTACTCTCTGGTAATCAATTACCAGTTTACTGTAATCGATTACTAATGGCAAGTTTTGTTTTCAAAAAGCTTTCAACTGAATTTACAACATTCCAATCAATTTCAAAATGGTGTAATCGATTACAATATATTGGCAATCGATTACCAGTGTATTTGAACGTTGAAATTGAAATTCAAATGTGAAGAGTCGCATCCTTTCACAAAAATGCTTTGTGTAATCAATTACAATGATTTGGTAATCGATTACCAGTGATAAGTTTTGAATAAAAATCAAAAGATGTAACTCTTCCAATGGTTTTCAAGTTTTTCTAAAGGTTATAACTCTTCTAATGGTTTTCTTGACCAGACATGAAGAGTCTATAAAAGCAAGACCTTAACTTGCATTTTATATACATTGAATACATTGATTTCAATCCTTTACAACCCTTGAGTCTTGTCATACCCTAATTACGTCCGAGGACCATCCGTTGTTGGGATGCGACCCTCGTTTGACCACTTCGAGGTATTTGGCACCCATCGTTAGGCAATTTGTGAAGTTCCGAGACATGCCGGAAGCCAAAAGAAAAGCGTTGTAGCACAATCCGTGAAGTTCTGTGACATGCCGGAAATTAAAAGGAAGTGTTAGTGTGCAATCCGTAAAGTTCCGTAACGTTCCAAAAGGCAAAAAAGGGATGATTACGTGATCCGTAAGGTTTCGTAACATTACGAAAAGAAAACAAGCATCGTTACGAAATTCGTAAAGTTTCATAACGTTACGGAAAAAGAATCACCATAAAAAGGTAGAGGGGGTGTATTTAGTCAAAATGGGGGTTCAAATAGCAACCAGGCCCACTTGGGCCTTCCAGGATGTTCCTCCAGAAGGCGATTGCTTCTGGAGGAAGCAACCTAGCTCGCCTGGGCGAGCTGGGTGGCAAGCTCCTCCCCTACTTTCCAATAAATAGGGGGAGGAGTGAATGAGAAAAATGTTCAACCCTCCTCGTATCTGAGATTCACTTAAAATTAGTGAGAAAAATTGTTTCCGTGAAGAAAATCCAAGCCGAGGCGCTTCCATAATGTTTCCGTAACGTTTCCGTGGGTGATTTCGCAAAGATTTTCAACCGTTCTTCGACATTCTTCGTTCGTTTTTCGTTGTTCTTCGGTCTTCAACCGGTAAGTTCCCGAAATCAAACTTTTCAATTCATTCTATGTACCCTTGGTGGTCCCCATTTGTTTCGCATAATTTTATTTTCATTTCATTTACTTTCCGTTCCCCTTTTTGACGTGCTTTAGTCATTTACTTAAGTCATTTTCTCGCCTAATCAAAAAATAAAATAAATTTCCACCGATCATTTGAATTGTAATATCCGTTAATTTCTGTTAAAATGAAATCTGACCGTTCGGTCATGTCGTAACCACGTTGGAAACCAAAAAGAGGTAAAATAATAATATAATAATCAAAAATATCTTTTAGTAAAAATAAATCAAAAAAATCAATCAGATGTTTTTCTTTGGGATTTCTCTTTCTTAAATTGAATCGACTAATAACCAAAGTGAAACTAAGGCTAAAATCAATTCATAAACCAAACTTTTGTCATCGCCTAAAAAAGCCATTTTCAAAGGTCCAACACCTTGAAATGGTCTTTTTCGCTTTTATTGGTTAAGTGTAGATTTCTAAAAGGCCTAAAATCAATATGTAACTTTGTTACCTCTTTCAAAAATAAACAAATCATTAATGGTCCAATGCCTTAATGTTTTCTCACTTTCCAAAAGAATCGAAGGATTGTCTAATGGTCCAACGCCTTAAATGACCTTTCATTCAATAAAAACATATCTTGCAAAAAAGGATAAAAAATAACTTAACCAAAACGCTTTGTTCACAAAAGAACTACGTAGGTCTGATTTTCTCATCACAATTAAGGAATACGTAGGAGCAAAGGGAAACGCCCTTGTCGACCACAAAAAGATAAAAATATAAAAAGGCATAAAAAAGACATAAGAACGTAAAAAGGGAAGATAACATAAATTGAAGTCATATTTGCACATTTGATTAAAGGCTACCGTCTCTTGTGACGGACGCGTGGGGTGCTAATACCTTCCCTGTGCGTAAATACAACTCCCGAACCTTTCACTTAAAGTTCGTAGATCACGTCTTTTCCAGTTTTTCCGACATTTTCCTAAAATAAACGTTGGTGGCGACTCCGGCGTATTCCCTTCTTGGAACCTGCACCCGCGAGTCACGCGTCGCCCTCCCACCGAAGGGTAGGTTGCGACAGTTGGCGACTCCACTGGGGACCATTTTTTCAGAGTTAGGCCATTTAATCTTGTGCAATGTTTTATCATGACATCCTCCTTTGTTGGTTTCCCTTTATTTTCCTTATGTTCTTGTGTATATAACTCTTTGATGCTTTTAGTGTGTTTTAAAATGTATGCATGAGGTAAATATTTTCATTTGATGCACACAAACACCGACACTATTTGCACACACGGTGATTTGAAAAAAGGGCCCTATACCCGTGTTCGTGGGAACCTAAGGAGTGGAGGTGAATCTGTGATCATGCTAGGTCTCCGACTTGCTTGATTACAGTGAACCCTCATCTAGAGTTTTTCTCTTTGATAACATATTGTTGCTAGTAGTCCCTACTGTTGCAATATGTTCTTCGAAGAGGATGATACCTCTAGAGACCATCAAGAGAGATATGACCACCTTGAGAATTATCACTAAAAACCTTTTTAGCTCTCTCCCATGTAGGTCCCTTGAATAGGGGCACGAAGCGGACACACTGCGTGCCATTTTTTCACACTGCCATGCATAAGTGTCATGTACCCTTTTGCTTATATTTTGTGAATATTGTCATATTGTACACTCCCGTGTTGCGCCTTTCGCATATGCATCACGCACGAATTCTGTTTTGGTCCCCTCTCTTTGTCAAACCAACGGAGGGTCCGTACCACCTTCTTAAATACATACGTCGGGCACTTTGCTACCCCAAGACGTTGTATCTAAGAAGGAGACAATTTCTCGGGCTCCCGTATTCATAAATTGCATCTATGTCATATGCATTTTCTTCATGCATTCATCCATGAAAGATGTCGGAGTTTTGATTCGCGCTAGATTTTGTTTCACCGTAAAACATGGGATCAAATCAAATGCCTTCACTTAAAAAGAGGTTCTATCAAGTCAGGGTCAAGAGCCTAGGGCCCACCAGTCTAAAAGTGTTAGGGCAGTTAATGGGTTAGCTCCAGCGGCAAGCTTTTTGCAAAGCTTACGGTAAAATCTGGGACCTAGCCATGGTAGAAGTCTCCATAGAGGCCATTGCTTCCCTCGCCCAGTATTATGATCAGCCGTTGAGGTGCTTCACCTTTGGGGACTTCAAGCTATCACCTATGGTAGAAGAATTTGAAGAAATCCTAGGATGTCCTCTAGGGGGAAGGAGACCATACCTCTTCTCAGGGTTCTATCCCTCATTAGCTAGAATTTCCAAGATAGTCCAAATCTCGGCGCAGGAATTAGACCACAGAACGCAAGTCGATAATGGGGTGGTTGGAATATCGAGAAAATATTTGGAGGCAAAAGCAAGAATCTTGGCAGGTAAAGACGAGTGGGCCCCGTTCATAGATATTCTCGCACTGTTGATCTTCGGAGGAGTCCTCTTTCCGAATGTGGATGGGTTGGTGGACCTAGCAGCGATCGACGCTTTTCTCGCCTATCATAACCACAAGGAAAGCCCGGTTGTCACTATGCTAGCCGACCTATATGACACCTTCGACCGAAGATGTGAAAAGAGCAATACAAGGATTGTTTGTTGTACTCCAGCTCTTTATGTATGGTTAGTTTCACACCTTTTTCGCCAAGAGGTGAGGCATGCTTGCCCGCTAGAAAGCCACCGTTCATGCATAGAGAAAGGAGGGGCAAATTGGGACCAACTCTTAGCAAGCAAAGAAGGATCATCTATCAACTGGTTCCCTCGATGGAAGGAAGGAAGAATCGGAGTTCTTATTTCATGCGGAGGATTTTCAAATGTTCCCTTGATGGGGACGAGGGGTTGCATCAGCTATAATCCCGTCCTTTCTATAAGACAACTTGGCTACCCTATGAGAGGGGCACCACTAGAGGAAGAGCTCGCACTTTTCATTTCACGAGGGTTCAGTGAGACCAACATGGAGACGCTTCGGAAGGTCCGCAAAGCATGGGAAGTGGTACAAAAGAAGGACAAAGAGCTCAGAGGCAGTAACAATGGGCCCATTGGTGGCTACCGTGAGTGGTTGAAAGCCCACGTTCAAGGTTTGGATTGGCTCCCAAGTCTGAGAACCGCTAAAAGGGAGGAAGTTGAGGCACCGGAGGAAGACGAAGAGGTGCAGGCTCTTAGGATAGAACTCGAGCAAGCTCAAACAGTCAAAGAAAGGTTCAAATCAGTGGCTCTTAGGATCCGAAAGGAGAATGCCGAACTGAGGAATGTAAATGTAGCTACCACCAAGGCCTTGGAACAAGAGACCAAGAGGGCTCGTAGGGAAGAGCACGGCCGGAACAAGTTTCGAAGGGCTCTGTGGGGTAGTAACAACGAGCTTAAACTCCGGAGGGAGGAAAGGGACCAATCGCGGGTAGACAGTTTGATCTTGAAGGATGAGTTGAAGGCTTGCTTGAGGTCCAAGAGAAGTTTGTCTCAGCGTTTATGCCAGACAGAGACCAACATGTTAGCCATCATCAGCAAGTACCAAGAGGAACTAAGTCTAGCCACGACCGACGAGCATAGGGTGGCGGACGAGTATGCCCAAGTGTACGTCGAAAAAGAGGCTAGAGGAAGGGTGATCGACTCGTTACACCAAGAGGCAACCATGTGGATGGACCGATTTGCTCTTACCTTGAATAGGAGTCAAGAACTTCCCCGATTGCTAGCCAAGGCCAAAGCAATGGCAGACACCTACTCCGCCCCCGAGGAGATCCACGGACTTCTCGACTATTGTCAGCCTATGATAGATTTAATGGCCCATATAATTAGAAACCGCTAGGAAGCTTGTATGGTCGCTCAAATCTTGACTAGATATAACTTTATGAATAAAATGAGTTGATCCCATATTTCTACTCCAAAGTTAGTGCGAATCAAATCACTTCTGCATTTTATCTCTAGCATACATTCATTATTCTTTACCTACTCCTCACGTTTGGGTTTTTTTAGGAAAAACACCATAACTAAACGCGCCCCAAGGCATCCCTATTGCACCAGATCCAAATCTAGAACGATGGGTGATCAAGAGGAGACACAAGAACAGATGAAAGCCGACATATCGGCTCTAAAAGAACAAATGGCTTCCTTGATGGAGGCCATGTTAGGAATGAGGCAACTCATGGAGAAAAACGTGGCCACCGCTGCCACCGTTAGTTCGGCTGCTGAAGCAAACCCAACTCTCCTAGGTACCATGCACCATCCTCCCTCAAATACGGTAGGACGAGGAAGGAGCACACTGGGGCACAACAGCAACCCCCATTTGGGATACAACCGGGTGGCTTACCCTTATGGATTGCCACCTAATTACACGCCGCCAGTCATGCAAGACGATGCGGGTCATATCTCTTCCCCCATCCTTGAAGGGGAGCCTCCTTGACAGCCCGATGAGGTCCATGAAGATCATCAAGAGTATGCCCAAAGGGATGTCGAGTTCTACCCCCCGATCCCCGTCGAGGGGCCGGCACCCAACACTTTGCCTCAGCCCAACCTCACAGCACAACCAATAATCTTGTCCACAGAAGGACCACCCCCGACAACCAAAGAAAGAAGGAAACTCGATCTCCTCGAGGAGAGATTGAGGGCTCTTGAAGGATTTGGTGACTATCCATTCGCAGACATGACGGATCTTTGCTTGGTACCGGATGTTGTTATCCCCCCAAAATTCAAGGTGCCGGACTTCGACAAGTATAAAGGGACGACTTGTCCCAAGAACCATCTCAAGATGTATTGTCGCAAGATGGGCGTGCACTCTAGGGATCAGAAGCTATTAATACACTTTTTGCAAGATAGCTTGGCCGGAGCCGCGGTTGTTTGGTACACTAATCTGGAAGCTTCCCGCATCCATACTTGGAAGGACCTGATTACGGCTTTCCTAAGGCAATATCAGTATAATTCCGATATGGCTCCCGATCGCACTCAGCTACAAAATATGTTCAAGAAGGAAGGTGAGACCTTTAAAGAATATGCACAACGGTGGAGAGACCTGGCAGCACAAGTGGCCCCTCCCATGGTCGAAAGGGAGATTATCACCATGATGGTAGACACCTTGCCAGTGTTTTACTATGAGAAGTTGGTAGGTTACATGCCGTCCAGCTTCGCGGACCTAGTATTCGCCGGGGAAAGAATCGAAGTAGGGTTGAAAAGAGGGAAGTTCGATTATGTTTCCTCCACAAGTGCTAATGCTAAACGAATCGGAGCAACTGGGGCAAAAAGGAAGGAGGGAGATGCCCACACCGTCACTTCGGCGCCCGCATGGGTCAAACCCCCGCAGACATTTCATGGTACACATCAGTACGCGCAACATCATCCGAGCTTCTCAGCTCACGCCGGGAACTCGTCCAGTTTAGCACCCGTACAGCCTAGGCCGCCCGTCTCCATCCAGAGGGAGGCCCCCCAAGCTCTGGCTCCAACCACGACTCGCCCGGCCGACAATGCCCACTTTAGCGCCAGTTCCAACGCAATGAGGAACTATCCCCCGAGGCCAATTCCAGAATTCACCCCACTCCCAATGACGTACGAGGACCTTTTGCCATCCCTCATCGCCAACCAATTGGCCGTAATAACTCCCGAGAAGATCTTCCAACCCCCTTTCCCAAAGTGGTATGATCATAACGCAACTTGCGCGTACTATGGGAAAACCTCGGGCCACTCCATCGAAAAATGCCTAGCCCTTAAACACAAGGTCCAGCATTTGATAGACGCCGGATGGCTAACATTTCAAGAGGATCAGCCCAATGTGAAAACTAACCCACTCGTCAATCATGGAGGGGGAGCGGTAAATTCCATTGAGTCAGATAGGCCATACAGGTCTAAGCCTTTAAGGGACATAGCGACCCTTAGGAGGTTTATCTATGAGGCCCTACAAAAGAGGGGTGTCATTCCCCACGGTGGGCATGAAGAGGATTCTTGTCTGTTGCATCCCGGCGAGCTACATAACATGGAAACATGTTTGGCAGTGGAGGACCTTTTGCAAAGGATGATAGATCAAGGTCGACTGGAAGTCGGCAATGAGGGAAGGGAAGAGCAGCATATATGTATGCAGTCCGCGGATGAGAGAAGTTTCGGAAGGCCTAAACCTTTGGTGATATACTTCACCAAGGGCGTAGCTTCACAAACGCCCCGATACCCCTCGGCAGCTAAACCTGTCCCTTTCCCTTTCCCATGGAGGTACACACCTCCGAACAAAAAGGAAGAAGAAGCCACCGACATCTGTTTGTTGTCAGCCAATGTAACCAATATCACGGGCTGAGCGGTGTGACCCGCAGCGGTCGCGTGTTTGTGCCCCCCGACCTACCAATTCAACCCGTGAACGTTAAGGGGAAGGCAAAGGTAGTGGAAGAAAAAGATGATAAAATTCCCCTCACTCCTAATGAGGATATTCCGGTGAAGGGTCTCCCGGAGAAAAGGGATGGTTATGGCTAGAAGGAGGTGTCGCTAGAGGAAGCCAACGAGTTTCTCCGCATAATTCAGCAGAGCGAGTTCAAGGTTATTGAGCAACTCAACAAAACCCCGGCCAGGGTCTCGTTGTTGGAATTACTCATGAGCTTGGAGCCTCATCGGGCTTTGCTAGTAAAGGTTTTGAACGAAGCCCATGTGGCCCAAGATATCTCTGTAGAAGGCTTTGGAGGGCTCGTCAATAATATCACCGCCAACAACTATCTCACCTTCGCCGAAGAAGAAATCCCTGTCGAGGGAAGAGGGCATAACAAGGCTTTGCATGTATCAGTCAAGTGTATGGACCACGTTGTAGCCAAGGTGCTCATCAATAATGGTTCCAATTTAAACGTGATGCCCAGAAGCACTTTGGAGAAATTACCGTTTAATGCTTCCCATCTAAAGCCAAGTTCCATGGTGGTTCGTGCCTTCGACGGCACCCGCCGAGAGGTTAGGGGAGAGATCGACCTCCCGGTATAGATAGGCCCTCACACCTGTCAGGTTACCTTTCAAATAATAGATATTAATCCCCCTTACAGCTGCCTGTTGGGACACCCGTGGATCCACTCGGTGGGAGTTGTTCCCTCTACACTCCACCAAAAATTGAAATTCGTGGTGGAGGGGCATTTAGTTATCGTATCAGGCGACGAAGACATCTTGGTGAGTTGCCCATCCTCTATGCCATATATGGAGGCCGTGAAGGAGTCATTAGAAACCGCTTTCCAGTCTTTCGAGATGGTAAGCATTTCCTCCATGGATTCCTTCTCTGGGCAACCTTGCCTGTCAGATATGACAGTAATGGTGGTCCGGGTAATGTTGGGGAATGGTTACGAGCCTGGAATGGGTTTAGGCAAGGACAACGGCGGCATAACTAGCCTGATAAGCTCCAAAGGAAATCGTGGGAAGTTTGGGTTAGGCTATTGTCGCAACATGCCCTTTTGCGGGCAAGCGAGGCGAGGCTCTCGGGTGCGCTTTCCAAAGGAGGAAAGATGCGCGAAGTCGCCACCAACGTTTATTTGTGAAAAACGTCGAAAAAACCGAAGAAAACTGGTCATAAAGAATATTCCAAGTTCGGGAGTTGTATTTACGTTTGAGGAAGGTATTAGCACCTCTCACGTTTGTCTCCAAGGACAACAACCTTATTTTTAGAATTGTGTGAAATTGTGTTACCTTAACTTTATTTTTTTTTTTTATTTTTGAGGTCGACAAAAGCGGGGCTCTTGCTCCTACGTACCCTCCATCAAAGAGGAAATCAGACCTATGTAGTTCTTTTAAGGGTGAATCAAGCGATTCTTTTTACTTGGAAGGTGGTCATTTTAAGGCGTTGGACCTTAAATATGATCCTTTTTACTTGGTAAGAAAAACTGAGGTATTGAACTTTCAAATCCTTTTTAGTGATTTTTTGTGGACGAGCTTGACTTTGCGGGTTGATTTTAGCCTTAGTTTCACTTTAGTTATTAGTCAATTCAATTAAGAAAGAGAAATCCCAAAGAGAAACGTCCGATTGATTTTTCCACTTTATTTTACTAAAAGGTATTTTTTGATTATTATATTATTATTTTACCTCTTTTTTTTATTTCCAACGTGGTTACGGCACGACCGAACGGTCGGATTTCATTTTAACAGAAATTAACGAATATTACGAATCAAATGATCGGTGGAAATTTATTTTATTTTTGATTAGGCGAGAAATGACTTAAATAAATGACTGAAGCACGTCAAAAGGGGGTACGGAAAGTAAATGAAACGAGAATAAAAGTACACGAAACAAATGGGGACCACCACGGATACATAGAATGAATTGAAAAGCTCGATTTGGGGTACTTACCGGTTGAAGATCAAAGAACAATGAAGAACGAACGATGAATGACGAAGAACGGTTGAAAATCTTCGCGTAATTACCCATGGAAACGTTACAGAAGCGCCTCGGCTTGGATTTTCTTCATGGAAACAATTTTCCTCAGCAATTTCAAGTGAATACGAAGTGCCACGAAGTCTGAACCCTTTTCTTCTTCACTCCTCCCCCTATTTATAGAAAAATAGGGGAGGAGCTTGCCACCCAGCTCGCCTAGGCGAGCCAGGTTGCTTCCTCCAGAAGCAATCGCCTTCTGGAGGAAGAATCTGGAAGGCCCAAGTGGGCCTGGTTGCTATTTGCACCCCCTTTTACTTTTTTTGGTGTTTCTTTTTTCGTAACGTTACGAAACTTTACTAATTTCGTAACGATACTTATTTTCTTTTCGTAAGGTTACGGAACCTTACGGATCATGTAATTACTCTTTTTTAGCTTTCGAAAAAGTTACGGAAACTCACGGATTGCGTAACAATACTTCCTTTTGATTTTCATCACGTTACGGAATTTCACATATTGCGTAACAACGCTTCGTTTTGATTTCCGACACGTCTCGGGACTTCTCATATTGTGCAAAAAAGGATGCCAAGTACTTTGAAGCGGTCA
Organism: Glycine max; assembly: GCF_000004515.6. Taxonomy (NCBI): domain Eukaryota; kingdom Viridiplantae; phylum Streptophyta; class Magnoliopsida; order Fabales; family Fabaceae; genus Glycine; species Glycine max. Next base: position 34,506,070 of record NC_038242.2, on the reverse strand, counting down.
ATTAAAGGTTGCATGCCATCAAGCAATAGTCCCCGAACGAAATTAAGGTATGACAGCTATAAACCCACACAGGCAGATATAAGGAAAAGCATTGTGGGAAGGAAAAGCGGAAGTCAAGTCTTGCGATTAAGACAAGAAGACGAAGGAGGCCTGCCCTGCCACATAAGTAGGAGCTTTATAAGCGTGGGTCTAGGGGATGAAGGCCAAGTCGTTGCAATATGCGAAGATGATGCTCCGAGTGGGTCGGATTTGGTACGACCATGCCCTCTTGATTTCCGACTAGGAAATTGGCGAGTGGAGGAGTGCCCGGACATTTACGCGACAAGCATAATGTAAACCTTTTTATGGCTTTAAAAGCTCTACAGTTGGGCCTAGGCTTTAGAGTTTCCTTTTGTTAAGGCTTTATGTCTTTTGTTCCTAGAATTATAAAATAAAAGATCTTTCTTCATCTGTTCCTACGTCTTTACCCATTCTCATCCATTTGCATGTTTATTTCTTTACGTTTAACGCCAGATCCGACGACGAGTCCCTCGAAGGTACTAATACCTGGGACCTGACCATCGATTTCGAGCAAGAAACGAATCAAACGGAGGATGAAGAGGACGAGGATGTGGGACTTCCCCCGGAGTTGGAGAAGATAGTCGCCCATGAGGATCAAGAAATGGGGCCTCATCAAGAAGAGATAGAACTAGTGAACTTAGGAACCGGCAGTGGGAAAAAGGAAGTAAAGATAGGCACGGGTATGACCACACCCATCCGTGAAGAATTGACAGCCCTGCTGAAAGACTACCAAGACATCTTTGCTTGGTCGTACCAAGATATGCCCGGTTTAAGTTCTGACATTGTACAACACCGATTACCTCTAAATCCCGAGTGTCCCCCGATAAAGCAAAAACTGAGGAGGATGGAACCCGAGACATCCTTGAAAATAAAAGAGGAGGTGAAGAAACAATTTGACGCTGGTTTTCTGGCTGTCGCTCGGTACCCAGAATGGGTTGCCAACATTGTACCAGTCCCTAAGAAGGATGGGAAGGTGCGAATGTGTGTGGATTATTGGGATTTGAATCGAGCCAGTCCCAAAGACAATTTTCCTTTGCCGCACATCGATATCCTCGTGGATAATACGACCAATTTCGCTTTGTTTTCCTTTATGGACAAATTCTCCGGTTACAATCAGATAAAAATGGCGCCGGAGGATATGGAAAAGACTACCTTCGTCACCCTTTGGGGACGTTCTACTACAAGGTGATGTCCTTTGGACTCAAGAATGCTGGGGCAACTTATCAACGGGCTATGGTAGCTTTGTTCCATGATATGATGCACCGAGAGATCGAGGTCTATGTGGACGATATAATTGCCAAATCTAAGACCGAGGAGGAACACCTTGTCAACTTGCGGAAGTTGTTCGAAAGGCTTAGGAAATATCAATTGAGGTTAAACCCCGCTAAGTTCACCTTCGGGGTCAAGTCAGGGAAATTGCTAGGTTTCATCGTAAGCCAGAAAGGGATAGAGGTGGACCCCGAAAAAATGAAGGCCATCCTTGAGATGCCAAAACCCCGTACCGAGAACCAAGTCCGAGGTTTCCTGGGACGTTTGAATTATATTGCCAGATTCATATCACAGCTCACTGCTATTTGTGAGCCGTTGTTCAAACTCTTACGCAAAAACCAAACCGTCCGTTGGAATGAGGATTGTCAAGAGGCATTTGGGAGGATAAAAAAATGTCTCATGAATCCTCCTGTGCTTATGCCACCGATACCCGGAAGGCCTCTCATCTTGTATATGACGATTTTGGACGAGTCGATGGGATGTATGCTAGGGCAACATGACGAGTTCGGAAAGAAAGAGCGTGCTGTCTACTACTTGAGTAAGAAGTTCACGGCCTGTGAAATGAATTACTCCCTGCTCGAAAGAACGTGTTGTGCTTTAGTTTGGGCATCCCATCGCTTAAGACAATACATGCTGAGCCATACCACCTGGTTGATATCCAAGATGGACCCGGTTAAGTACATCTTTGAAAAGCCAGCTCTCACAGGACAGATCGCCCGGTGGCAAGTCTTGCTATCTAAGTTTGATATAGTTTACGTCACCCAAAAGGCGATAAAAGGAAGCGCCTTAGCAGATTATTTGGCTCAGCAGCCTCTCAACGACTATCAGCCCATGCATCCCGAATTCCCGAATGAGGACATCATGGCCCTGTTTGAGGAAAAACTAGACGAGGACCAGGACAAATGGACCGTATGGTTTGATGGAGCGTCAAACGTTCTAGGCCATGGCATCGGAGCAGTATTGGTCTCTCTAGACAATCAATGTATACCTTTCACAGCCAGGTTGGGGTTTGACTACACCAACAATATGGCTGAGTATGAAGCGGGTGCCCTGGCCGTCCAGGCGGCGATTGACTCCAATGTCAAGCTACTCAAGGTGTACGGGGACTTAGCGTTGGTGATACACCAGCTGAGAGGGGAATGGGAAACTAAAGACCCCAAGCTGATACCCTACAAAGCCTATATCAAGGAGTTGGATGATTCCTTTGATGAGATCTCCTTCCATCATGTTCCCCGGGAGGAAAATCAAATGGCGGATGCGCTTGCTACTTTGGCGTCCAACACAAGACGTTAAAGAAGCGCTACTAGGAGGCAACCTAGTACCTTTTGAATCTATGCTTGTTATTTGATCACTTTTTATAGTAGGACGCACCTAGTTGCTCATGATAAAACAAGCACAAGCTTGAAAGGTAGTCATACCTCACTATATATATATATATATATATATATATATATATATATATATATATATATATATATATATATATATATATATATATGTATGATTAGGTAGTGAAAATACCTTAGATATGCATGTATGTAAACAAAAAAAATATACTTCACCAAATATATATATATGTATGTTTAGGTAGAAAGATACCTTAGATATGCATGTATGTAGCAAAAAGATACCTCACCAATATATATATGTTTAGGTAGCAAAATACCTCATGAGAAAAAAGGGAAAAAACAAAAACAAAAACAAACAAGAAAAAGAAATAAACAAATGATAAAAAAAATAATAAAAAAAGGAGAAAAGAGAAAAATAAGTTGTCTAGCTGAAAAACCAACATGCTCGTGAAAAGAGATAATTTCCAACTTTTATTTGAAGGAAACAATTCGCTGATCATAACCAGTTTTTGAAAAAATGTGTATACACCTGAAGGGTAAATGCTGTGAAAGTTTTTTCGAACACCCAAGATAGACTCGGATGAATGCACAAATTGATAAAAGAACATATTTTGGAAACACTGGGTTGACTTAAATAGAGGAAATGAATCCTGAGCCCTAGCATCACATGACCATAAAAGTTCGACACTTGAGTGTCCGCATAGGTGCATGCACGACTAGTTTTGCATAAAATTTCCAAATCATCATTGTTGCATTTGTGTCATGGAAATAATGTGGGACATCCCCTTTTATCCTTGAACCGAACCAAACCCTGACATATATCATGTCCAACCGTGCTACAAGCCTTGAGCCAAAGTCCCAACTCACCATAAACCTTGCCCTCAAAAGAAAACAAAAAAAGAAAAAGAAAAGAAGAGAAAAGGAGAAAAGGAGAAAAGGAGAAAATTCCCGATCAAAAGAATCGGAAGAAAGCAAAAAGAGAAAATTCGCAATCAAAAGAGTGGGAGAAAACAAAAAGAAAGAAAATTCCCGATCAAAGATCGGAAGAAAACAGAAGAAATATACAGAAAGGTCTTCGGACCAGACGATATCTGAACAATACAGATTTGTCACCAAGTAAACAAGAAAAGAAAGGAAACCACGACCTAAAGTGTTCCTCTCCCTTTGATTGCCAACCAAAATCCTATGTGTCAGTGACTTTTTCGCCCCGCACTAAACAAAAACAGAAAAGGAAAAGGTCAAAAACATTCAAAGCCAAAGTTCCCACCAAATAAACACCATTCCCAAGAAAAAGTCTTATTGATCCATGATCACGCCTGTAATCTTTGATTTGATAGGAAATAATTTGCAAAATCAAGTCATGGCATATCTATGGTTCGGAATTAGGATGAAACACTTACCCGTGTGAATTGATACACTTTGACTGATTTTCTTCTATTTTTGTGGAACCCAGTGTTTCCTCTAAATGCTCATTTAGAAGCGAAATGCTAACATCCAAAGTCTCATTTATGGTTATGAGAATATTTTATCAGTATACTCTCCTTCCTTGGTAGACACATTGTTTTTCATGCAAAAAATATGTTGCTCTGATCAGTTGGAAGTTTTGTCTCTTTACTAAAGCATGTTCGCATTTTAGTGAAGAAAACACCGAGACTATTTTTAGTCTCACAAGTTATCCAGAACTACATAGGTCTGAGTTCCTCATTGAGGATACGTAGGAGCAAGAGCCTCGCTTTTGTCGGCCGCCCCACAATTTCTATCATACTGACACTGGAGTCACGTGACATGAGGAGATACCCGAGTGGTTATCCGTTTAAACTTTCTTTTGCTATCTCTAAGACTCAAAGCATGATAGCACGCAGAGACTAACGTCGTCTTCTGCATCCTTTGTCAATCGCGGCCAACAAGCCCATTGACACGCGGAGATTTATGTCATCTTCCACACAGACAATTTTTGTCATACTGACACTGGAGTCACGTGACATGCGGAGATACCCGAGTGGTTATCCATTTAAACTTTCTTTTGCTATCTCTAAGACTCAAAGCATGATAGCACGCAGAGACTAACGTCGTCTTCTGCACCCTTTGTCAATCGCGACCAACAAGCCCGTTGACACGCGGAGATTTACGTCATCTTCCGCGCAGACAATTTCTGTCATACTGACACTAGAGTCACGTGACATGCAGAGATACCCGAGTGGTTATCCGTTTAAACTTTCTTTTGCTATCTCTAAGACTCAAAGCATGATAGCACGCAGAGACTAACATCGTCTTCTATGCCTTTTGTCATCCAGAGACGGCGGGCTCGATGACATGCGGTTATCCGCACGCTCGATAAGTGATAAACGCGCATAGACGAATTTTGCGCCCTTTATCATTCAGGAGCAGTGAGTCGAGTGGTAAACGCGCATAGACGAATTATGCGCCCTTTGCCATTCAGATTTCGCAAATTGGGTGATAAATGCGCATAGACGAATTTTGCCCCCTTTATCATTCAGGAACAACAAGTTGGGTGGTAAACGCGTAGAGACAGATTTTGTGCCCTTTATCATTCAGGAGCAGCGAGTCGAGTGGTAAACGCGCATAGACGAATTCTGCGCCCTTTACCATTCAGATTTCGCAAATTGGGTGATAAACGCACATAGACGAATTTTGCGCCCTTTATCATTCAGGAACAGCAAGTTGGGTGGTAAACGCATAGAGACAGATTATGCGCCCTTTGTCATTCAGATTTTGCAAGTCGAGTGATAAACGCGCAGAGACAGATTCTGCGCCCTTTGTCATTTAGGGACAGTAAGTCGAGAGGTGGGCGGAGACAAATTATGGTCATTCCACACACCTTTTTGCCATCCAGAGGCGATCGTGTCCGGTGGCACGCAGAGACAAATTATGGTCATTTTGTGTCTCGCCGCCCAGGCTCGATCGTGTCCAACAAAACGCGGAGACAAATTATGGTGATTCTGTGTCTTGTATCAACCAAGAGAAACAAATTCGACAGTATCAGGACGATGTGTCGGTACTAATAATTTTCAAATTTTTGCAGGTTCCGCTGGCAGGGAGGTTCACTGGCCGAATGGTGTTTCGCTCGAACGAAATTAGGGTCTTATCTTTACTTCCCTTTTATCTCCAATAAAAGACAAGTAAAGAGGGGCAACTGTCATACCCTAATTTCGTCCGGGGACCATCCATTATTGGGATGCGACCCTCATTTGACCACTTTGAGGTATTTGGCACCCATCGTTAGGCAATTTGTTAAGTTCCGAGACATGCCGGAAGCCAAAAGAAAAGCGTTGTAGCACAATCCGTGAAGTTCCGTGACATGCCGAAAATTAAAAGGAAGTGTTAGTGTGCAATCCGTAAAGTTCTGTAACATTCCGGAAGGCAAAAAAGGGATGATTACGTGATCCGTAAGGTTTCGTAACATTACGGAAAGAAAACAAGCATCGTTACGAAATTTGTAAAGTTTCGTAACGTTACGGAAAAAGAATCACCAAAAAAAGGCAGAGTGGGGTGTATTTAGTAAAAATGGGGGTTCAAATAGCAACTAGGCCCACTTGGGCCTTCCAGGATGTTCCTCTAGAAGGTGGTTGCATCTAGAGGAAGCAACCGAGCTTGCCTGGGCGAGCTGGGTGGCAAGCTCCTCCCCTATTTTCCTATAAATAGGGGGAGGAGTGAAGGAGAAAAATGTTCAACCCTCATGGTATCTGAGATTCACTTAAAATTAGTGAGAAAAATTTTTTCCGTGAAGAAAATCTAAGCCGAGGCGCTTCCGTAACGTTTCCGTGGGTGATTTCGCGAAGATTTTCAACCGTTCTTCGACATTCTTCGTTCGTTCTTCGTCATTCTTCGGTCTTCAACCGGTAAGTTCCCGAAATCGAACTTTTCAATTCATTCTATGTACCCTTGGTGGTCCCCATTTGTTTCGCGTACTTTTATTTTCGTTTCATTTACTTTCCGTACCCCCTTTTGACGTGCTTTAGTGATTTACTTAAGTCATTTTCTCGCCTAATCAAAAAATAAAATAAATTTCCACCGATCATTTGAATTGTAATATCCGTTAATTTCTGTTAAAATAAAATCCGACCGTTCGGTCATGTCGTAACCACGTTGGAAACCAAAAAGAGGTAAAATAATAATATAATAATCAAAAATATCTTTTAGTAAAAATAAATCAAAAAAATCAATCGGACGTTTTTCTTTGGGATTTCTCTTTCTTAAATCGAATCGACTAATAACCAAAGTGAAACTAAGGCTAAAACCAATTCATAAACGAAACTTTTGTCATCGCCTAAAAAAGCCATTTTCAAAGGTCCAACACCTTGAAATGGTCTTTTCCGCTTTTATTGGTTAAGTGTAGATTTCTAAAAGGCCTAAAATCAATATGTAACTTTGTTACCTCTTTCAAAAATAAACAAATAATTAATGGTCCAATGCCTTAATGTTTTTCTCACTTTCCAAAAGAATCGAAGGATTGTCTAATGGTCAAACGCGTTAAATGACCTTTCATTCAATAAAAACATATCTTGCAAAAAAGGATAAAAAATAACTTAACCAAAACACTTTGTTCACAAAAGAACTACGTAGGTCTGATTTTCTCATCACAATTGAGGAATACATAGGAGCAAAGGGAAACGCCCTTGTCGAACACAAAAAGATAAAAATATAAAAAGGCATAAAAAAGACATAGGAACGTAAAAAGGGAAGATAACATAAATTGAAGTCATATTTGCACATTTGATTAAAGGTTGCCGTCTCTTGTGACGGACGCGTGGGGTGTTAATACCTTCCCCGTGTGTAAATACAACTCCTCAAATAAATGTTGGTGGCGACTCCGCGCGTATTCCCTTCTTGGAACACGCACCCACGAGTCACGCGTCGCCCTCCCGTCAAAGGGTAGGTTGCGACAAGTCTCTTTGAACATCTTCTTGAATTTCTTCTTCTTCTTCCTTTGTCAAAAGCTTTCTAAAGTTTTCTTGTTTTCTAAACCTTGAAAACAAAAGTGTGCTATTCATCTTCTTCATTCCCTTCTCCCTTTGATAAAAAGAATTCGCCAAGGACTAATCGCCTGAATTCTTTTTGTGTCTCTCTTCTTCCTTTTCCAAAAGAACAAAGGACTAACCGCCTGAATTCTTTTGTGTCTCCCTTCTTCCTTGTCAAAGAATTCAAAACGACACAGTTTGAGAATTCTTTGGATTCTTCCCTTTCCCATAAACAAAAGATTTCAAAGGACTAACCGCCTGAGAACTTTGTCTTAACACATTGGAGGGTACATCCTTTGTGGTACAAATAGAGGGTACATCTACTTGGGTTGTTGTGACTGAGAACAAGAGAGGGTACATCTCTTGTGGATCAGTTCTAGTGGAGGGTACATCCACTAGGTTTTTCAAAGAGAACAAGGGAGGGTATATCCCTTATGGATCTTTGCTTGTAAAGGAATTTACAAGGTTGAAAAGAAATCTCAAGGACCGCAGGTCGCTTGGGAACTGGATGAAGGCACGGGTTGCTGTCGAACCAGTATAAAACTCTTGTGTGCTTGTCTTTTTCTTCCCTACTCTTTTAATTTCCATTGTGCACTTTAATTACCGCTTTTAGTTTTGGTTAAGTTTATATTTTTGTTCTTTACTTTCTTAGCAACATAGTAAAAGCCTAAGAAGGGTAAATTTTATTTAGTAAAGGTCTAGTAATAATTAATTCAACACCCCCTTCTTAATTATTCCGAGGCCACTTGATCCAACACCCTGGACCTGGCTTGTAAACAAGCCACACACCTAGTGCAATACTTATGGACATCTTTCTTCATATGGGGCCAATAAAACTTTTCTTTGAGTAAGACAAGGGTCTTGTCTATCCCAAAGTGGCCCATGAGCCCACCCTCATGGCTCTCTTTCACAACTAATTTCCTAATGGATCCTTGGGGTATGCAAAGCTTTCCCTCCTTGAACAAATACCCCTCAGCCAAATAGAATCCATCTTGGGTCTTTTTCCCACAACTCTCATAAATGGGAGAGAAATGTTCATCTAAAGCATACAAGTCCCTAATATTATTAAATCCTAAAATTTGAGCTCCTAGAGAGCAAAACAATGTGTGTCTCCTAGAGAGGGCATAAGCTACCACATTTGTTTTTCCCTTTTTGTATTTGATAACATATGGAAATTGCTCTAGGTACTCTACCCATTTTGCATGCCTTTTGTTTAACTTGCTTTGCCCTCTAATGTACTTAAGTGATTGATGATCACTATGAATGACAAATTCCTTGGAAACAAGATAATGTTCCCAAGTTTGGAGGGCTCTTATTAAGGCATAAAGCTCTTTATCATAGGAGGGGTAGTTGAGGGTGGCACTATGAAGTTTTTCACTAAAATAAGCAATAGGGTGTCCATCTTGTAACAATACAGCTCCAACTCCCACTCTAGAGGCATCACATTCTAGAACAGGTGCCTTAGTAAGCTTTTCTTTTAGCAAAGCAAAGGCTTGCTCTTGTTTTCACCCCAGGTAAATGCCACATTCTTCTTCACCAGCTCATTGAGAGGTGATGCAATTGTAGTGAAATTAGGAACGAACCTTCTATAGAAGCTTGCTAACCCATGGAAGTTCCTAATATATCCCACACTTTTTAGGGTGGCCCATTCTTGGATGGCCTTGATTTTCTCAGGGTCCACTTGGACCCCATTTCTACCAACTACAAACCCTAAGAAAACTATATTATTTACACAAAAAGTACACTTCTCTATATTTTCATAGAGGGTGTTTTTCCTAAGGACAGAAAGAACTTACCTGAGATGTCCTAAGTGATCATCTAGGCTCCTACTGTACACTAAAATATCATCAAAATAAACAACTACAAATCTACCTATGAAATCCCTTAAGACATCATGCATAAGCCTCATAAAGGTGCTTGGTGAATTAGTGAGCCCAGGCATCACTAGCCATTCATACAAACCAAACTTGGTCTTGAATGTGGTTTTCCACTCATCACCATTTTTCATCCTGATTTGGTGATAACCACTTTTAAGATCAATTTTTGATAAGATATTGGCACCATGCAAATCATTAAGCAAATCATCAAGTCTAGGAATGGGGTGCCTATACTTTACAGTGATGTTATTGATGGCCCTGCAATCTATACACATTCTCCATGTACCATCCTTTTTGGGCACCAACAACACTGGCACAACACATGGGCTTAGGCTCTCTTGGACCCAGCCCTTCTCCAACAATTCTTTAACTTGAGACTCTATCTCCTTAGTCTCTGAGGATTAGTCCTATAGGCTGGCCTATTAGGAAGGCTTGCTCCTGGGACTAAATCTATTTGGTGTTCTATTCCCCTTAAAGGAGGTAGCCCAGGGGGTATCTCTTTGGGAAATATATCACCAAATTCATGTAAGAGTTCTTGGACCTTTGGGGGCAAGGTCTCAAATGTAGGAATTGTGGCAGTGCTAAGGGATGTTTCCCTTGATAGGAGAAGGTAGAAAGATTGTTTAAGAAGGAGTGCTCTTTTAATATCACCTTTTGTTGCAAAATGATTTTCCTTTTTTACAATCTTCTTGGAGGAATCCTTTTCCCCTTTTTCCTTCCCCATGGCCTTTGAAGACAAGGCCTTACTATCCTTCTTTTTCTTTTGTTTTTCTTCCTCATCCCTCTTATTAGGAAGGCTTGCTCCTGGGACTAAATATATTTGGTGTTCTATTACCCTTAAAGGAGGTAGCCCACAGGGTGTCTCTTTGGGAAATATATCACCAAATTCATGTAAAAGTTCTTGGACCTTTGGGGGCAAGGTCTCAAATGTAGGAATTGTGGTAGTGCCAAGGGATGTTTCCCTTGATAGGAGAAGGTAGAAAGATTGTTTAAGAAGGAGTGCTATTTTAATATCACCTTTTGTTGCAAAGTGATTTTCCTTTTTAACAATTTTCTTGGAGGAATCCTTTTCCCCTTTTTTCCTTCCCTATGGCCTTTGAAGACAAGGCCTTACTATCCTTCTTTTTCTTCCTCATCCCTCTTATCTTTCATAGATAGTTGATCTTTGGCCACCTGTGAAGGTATTTGAGGATGCAACACAAATTTAGTGCCAAGATGGGTGAGGGTAATCTCATTAGTTAGGCCATTGTAAATGATCTTCCTATCAAATTGTCACGGCCTTCCTAAAAGAATGTGTCCTGCCTCCATGGGAACTATATCACAATTAACTTCATCCTTATATGTCCCAATGGAGAATGGTACCTTCACTTTTTGGTTAACTATCATTTCCCCTTGCTCATTGAGCCATTGAAGTTTATAAGGTTTTGGGTGGGGAATAATAGTGAGGTTCAACTTGGAAACTAATATTGTGTTACAGTAATTGCAACAAGATCCACTATCCACAATGAGAGAACAAGTTTTATCTAAAATTTTGCATCTTGTATGAAAGATGTTCTCTCTTTGGGATTGAGACAGATCACAAGATTGACCTCCAAGGAGCCTTCTAACCATTAAGAGGTCACCTTCTTCCGGGGGGGTAGACTTCCTCACTAAACTCTTCACCCCTTACTTCATCTTCACTTCCACTAAAGGAAGGGAAGGAAGTAGTCTCCTCTTGACTACTATAAATGTCTTGACCCCTCATGATCATGTTTTTCTTTGTAGGGCATTGAGAAGAAATGTGACCTCTCCCAAGACATTTGAAACATTTAATGTTGCTAGTCCTTTCTTGGGAACTAGTCTTAGGGGTGTATTTCTCTATGGTCTTACCCTTATCTTCCTTGGGTTTTGAAGGTGCAGCCCCCAACATTCCTTGGGCATGGTCCTTCCTTGGATAAGAGTGAAAGCCATAAGATTTTGAAGAAGGCTTTCTTTTAAGTTGTTGCTCCACTCTTATACAAAGTTGGACTAGCTCATCTAGGTCCCTATATGGAAGGAGTTCAACCTTATCCCTCACTTCCATATTAAGCCCACTAAGGAACCTAGCTATGCTTGTTCTTCCCTCCTCCCTAAGTCCAGCTCTTAAAAGGAGTAGTTCCATTTGTTGTCTATATTCTTCAACACTCATACTCCCTTGTCTAAGCCTTTGGAGCTTGTCCATAAGCTCCCTTTCATAGTAGAAAGGAATATGCCTCTTCCTAAGGGCACTCTTAAGATCATTCCAATACTCCACTGGAGGATCCCCATGAATCCTTCGTTCCCTAACAAGGGAAGTCCACCAATAGAGGGCATACCCTTGAAAGCTAAGGGTAGCCAATGGAACTTTTCTCTCTTCGCTAATATGTTGGCAAGCAATGAGTTGTTCAACCTTCATTTCCCAATCTAAGTAGGCCTCAACATTATCTTTTCCATGGAAATATGGGAGGCTAATGTTAACCTCTTGAGGCCTTCTATCCTTTTCTTTTCTTTGGGAGTGATGTTTAGTATGTGAACTATGGCACCCTCTATAATAGTTGCTAAGTTCTTCACTTAAACTCTTGCAAAAGTCATGACTACTATAGGAGGCATGTTTTTCTCTTTTCATTTCTTTCATTATTTTTCTTCTTTCTTCCTCTCTTATTTTCTCTCTTTCATCTTGACTTATTTCTTCCACTCTTTTTTTACCTTTTTCTTGTCTCTCTTGTTTTTCTTTCCACAACTTAAAGGATCTCAACTCATCTAATATCTTATACAAGGGGTCCTTAGGAGTAGAACTCTCACCATTAACACTAGATGAAAAATGAAGACTCATGTTGGTTCCTAAGTTATGGTTCTTTCTTGTTGGGGGTTTGAAAAAAAAAGGTAAAAGAAACTATGGTTGAAACTAGCCAAAATAAACATTAAAAGAGGTTTGAAAGATACGGTAAAAACTAATTGGTAAAAGGCAAGCTATCTAGGCGGTTTGACAATAGAGGGTAAAGGAAATAAGCTATGAAAGTAAGCAAGAAATTAAAGTGCAAGAAATGCAAACTAGACGGATCCTAAGAGTGTTTGGATGACCTCATTTAAGGTTACTAACAAAACACTCACTATCCTAAGGAAAAATTGCCTAAAATTATTACACACAAATGGAAGTAGGGTGACCTATTGGAGGCTCCCAACTTACTTGCAATGAAAGGCCTTTTTGTTACAATGTTTGAAAGCAAAGAAAATTGCCAATTACAAAAAAAAAGTCCTCAATTTTGGTGGCTATTCTCTCTTTTTTGTTTCACTCAATTTGGAGTGCTTCTTATTCCAATAGCTCTTAAGGTGGTTGGTCCCTTGCTTCTTGACTCAAATTCTTCAAGGGATGACACCAATCCTCCTTTCCAATTTCCTATATGGCAACTCACAAACAAGGAAACAAAGAGACAAGCAATAACCAAAGACCGAAAAATGAGATGAAAGCTAAACCAAAAGAGTTTTGAAAAGACAAATTTTCAAGGATGATTCAAAAATTAATGCAATGAAAAGCACATAAAAGCAAGCTAGGACTCAAAGAGAAACATAGAATGGCTCTATAGTAGAGTAAAATAACTATAAAAAAAAGACTCAAGAAACCTATAGTTTTGGCACTTGCTTTCACAATAGTTTTCAATTGAAATTTCAGAAATAGGATTAGTATAAAATAGGCACCAATTGTAGAACAAATTTTGAGCCAAAACAACAAGCACACTTCCCTTTCACTTTATTTTCCTGGACATTGATTTTTCTGCCAACTTGTGTGATTTTTCTTATTTTTTCCTTTAATCCAAATCGCTTGGTTCTTTTTTTATAATTTTGGTCCAGATGTATAGAAAATTCAGTAAACATTTCAGCTCAAAACACGTAGTGACCATTTCCCAGTAATTTATACAAGTTCGTATGTTCAAGCTACCAACACCAGCGATTTCAACCTGGAAATCAAGAGTGACAAGAATACATGAACAAATGTATCTAGAATTCAATAAACAAAATAAAAATTCAACACAAACTTAGAGCATAATGTGACAATTACTGTGACTAAATATGACTCTTAGACAAAATGGATTAAGTGATTTAAACTTAGATTTTTGTGTTTTTTTTTCTAATCAATATCTTGGAAGAAAACTTAGATCTAAGGTTCAGCACAAGAATATTATGAATGAAAAATGATAGAACCTAAAATCAACACAAAAACATGATAAACAACACCAAACCATAGAAATGCAAGAACAAGTGTAGATCTAAGATTTAAACCATAGAAATGCAAGAACAAGAGTATATCTACAAAATTTGAACCATAGAAATGCAAGAACAAGTGTAGATCTAAGATTTAATCGGTTTATTTGTTTGAATCTACACTAAACAGCACCAAACCACAAGACAATGGAGGATATACATGGAGAATAAGATGAAGAACAAGGAATTAAAGAGAATTCACCAAACAAAAAGATAGAGGAAGAAAAAGAACATCACCTAGATGAAGATGCTATTTATACCACATGATGTAAGCTCCATTGGAGCTTAAAGGCCTAGGATCTTCTTCATCAATGGATTCATTTGCTTCTTGGAAGATGAATGACAGTGGAAGGAGAAGGAAGAGATAGGAGACGCCACTTCAAGGAGAAGATGAGTCTAGAAGAAGCTCACCACCATATGAGGTCATGGATAAGAGCTTGGAGGAAGAAGGAGATGAATGAAGGGAGAGGAAGAGAAGAGCACGAAATTTTGTGCTCTAAAAGAGCTTTGAAATCTGAAGTTTAATTTTCAAATGTTCAAAGTTGAAAAAATGCACAAACATGACCTCTATTTATAGCCTAAGTGTCACACAAAATTAGAGGGAAATTTGAATTTCAATTCAAATTTCACTTGAATTTGAAATTGAATTTGTGGAGGCAAACTTTGGAGCCAAAATTTCACTAATTATGATTAGTGAATTTTAGTTATGGTTCAGCCCACTAATCCAAGATCAATTCCAAGATTCTCCACTAAGTGTGCTTAGGTGTCATGAGGCATGTAAAGCATGAAGGACATGCACAAAGTGTGACTATATGATGTGGCAATGGGGTGTAGTAAGCAAATGATCACCTCCCCCTCTAAAATTTAATTGGATTGGGATTCTACCAATTCAATTAAATTTATTTCCCAACACACACATCAAATAGTGTACTAATGCATGTGAAATTACAAAACTACCCCTAATACAAAAACTAATCTAGGTGCCCTAAAATGCAAGGGCTGAAAAATCCTACATAATATCATAAAGCTACCTACATTATGGAGCCCTAAATACAAGGACCAAATATAATGACATCCTAGTCTAATATGTACAAAGATAATTGGACCCAACCTTGGCCCGTGGGCTCAGAAATCTACCCTGAGGTTCATCAGAACCCTAGGGCCTTCTTCAACAGCTCTAGCCCAATCCTCTCGGAGCCTCTTGCTCATGGCTCTAGTGACTGGTCCCTTCCTAGGGAGGATTGCATCAGTTTGGTTGGAAATAAATTTAATTGAATTGGGAGAAGCCCAATCCAATTAAATTTTAGAGGGGGAGGTGAGCATTTGCTTGCTACACCCCATTGCCACATCATATAGTCACACTTTGTGCATGTCCTTCATGCTTTACATACCTCATGACACCTAAGCACACTTAGTGGAGAATCTTGGACTTGATCTTGGATTAGTGGGCTGAATCATAGCTAAAATTCACTAATCATAATTAGTGAAATTTTGGCTCCAAAATTTGGCTCCACAAATTCAATTTCAAATTCAAGTGAAATTTGAATAGAAATTCAAATTTCCCTCCAATTATGTGTGACACTTAGGCTATAAATAGAGGTCATGTGTGTGCATTTTTTTAATTTTGATCATTTGAGAATTACACTTCAAAGTTCATACCTCAATTGAGGTACAAAATTTCGTGCTCCTTCTCTTCCTCTCCCTCAACTCATCTTCTTCTTCCTTCAAGCTCTTATCCATGGCTTCCTAGGGTGGTGAGCTTCTTCTTGACTCATCTTCTCCTTGAAGTGGTGCCTCCAATCATCTTTCTTCCTTCTGCATTACGCTTCCATTAAAATTTAAGAAGCAAAGGACTCCATTGATGAAGAAGATCCAAGGCCTACAAGCTCCACATGGAGCTACGTCATGTGGTATCAAGAGCATCTTCATCTAGGTGATGTTCTTTTGCTTCCTCTATCTTTTTGTCCGGTGAATTCACTTTAATTCCTTGTTCTTCATCTTATTATCCATGTATATCATCCATTTTCTTGTGGTTTGGTGCTGTTCAGAGTATATTCAAAAAAATAAATCAATTAAATCTTAGATCTACACTTGTTCTTGCATTTCTATGGTTCAAATTTTATAGATCTACTCTTGAATCATGTTTTTGTGTTGATTTTAGGTTCTAACATTTTTCAGTCATAATATTCTTGTTCTGAACCTTTAGATCTAAATCTTCATCCAAAATATTGATTAGGAAAAAAAAACATAAAAATCTAAGTGTAAATCACTTGATCGATGTTGTCTTAGAGTCATGTTTAGTCATAATAATCGTCACATTATGTTCTAAGTTTGTGTTGAATTTTTATTTTGTTGATTGAATTCTAGATACATTTGTTCATGTATTATTTTCATTCTTAGCCTATCTTTTTAATTTTGTGTCTAATTCATGCATGTTATTTAGTTCATAACATGTTCTAAATCAATTCCTAGAAGTAGTCTTATTGTTGAACTTTTTTTTTTGTTTTCTAAGTTTCCTACATGATGCCTATGATGAAGTTGAGTTGTGGTGCTAAGTTGTGGCTGGATTTGTGAATCAAATAAGTCTTATGCTCTATTGAATTGTTTTATTCAAGATAATTGATCATAATCAAACATAAATTGTAACTATCCAAGCCTTAAGCAACATAAACACTACTCTTGATTTTTAGGTTGAAATTGCTGGTGCTGGCAGCTTGAACATATGAACTTGTATAAATTACTGGAAATTAGTTACTATGAATTTTGAGCTGAAATTTTTACTGAATTTTCTAGACATCTTGAAAAAAATTATAAAAAAAGAACCAAGTGATTTGGATAAAAATAATCACACAAGTTAGTAGAAAAATCAGTGTCCAGGAAAAAAAAGTGAAAGCGAAGTGTGCTTGTTGTTTTTGCTCGAAATTTGTTCTATAATTGGTGTCTATTTTATACCAATCTTAGTTCTTAATTTTCAATTGAAAATTATTGTGAAAACAAGTGCCAAAACTAGAGGTTTCTTGAGTCTTTCTTTTTTTAGTTTTTCTACTCTACTCTAGAGCCACTCTAGGTTTCTCTTTGAGTCCTAGCTTGCTTTTAAGTGCTTGTCATTGCATTTAAGAACTTCGTGACTATTATGAAGGAAGGCATAGGTCACATTTTAGACCTCACTCCCATAGGAGAGAAAAGGAAAGAAAGCCTCAAGAGGCTAACATTAACCTCCCATACTTCCATGGGAAGGACAATGTAGAGGCTAACTTAGATTGGGAAATAAGGGTAGAGCAACAACTTAAAAGGAAGTCTACTTCAAAATCTTATGGCTCTCACTCTTATCCAAAGAAAGACCAAGGTCAAGGCATCTTAGGGGTGACACCTTCTAAGCCCAAAGATGATAAGGGGAAGACAATAGAAAAGCAATCCCTTATGGCTAGTATGCAAGAGAAGACTAGCTCCATGAAGTGCTTTAAATGTCTTGGAAGAGGACACGTTACTTCTCAATGCCCCACCAAGAAAACCATGATTATGAGGGGCCAAGACATTTATAGTAGCCAAGATGAGGCTACTACTTCACCTTCCTCTAGTGAAAGTGATGAAGCAAAAGGGGAAGAATCTAGTGAAGAAATCTACCCCCAAGAAGAAGGATAACCTTTAATGGTTTAGGAGGAGTGTAAAGAGGTAAGTGTCTCCTCCAAGAGGTTAGCTAAGAAGGAAAGACATTTTTAAATAAAGACAAATATTAAAGAAATTTCCCCTCTTAGACAACCTCCACATTTTCTCCTTTGTAAAAAGACACTTGTTAGCATTGCCACACCTCTTAGGCTTGAGTTTATTCCTTAAGAAAAGGAGTTGTTGGATAAGGGTTTGGTTCGCAAGAGCTTAAATCCTTGTGCTTTTTTGGTGGCCAAAAAAGGTATCATTAGGCACCAAATCCCTAAAATATGTTGTATGTTAAATGTTTTGAGTAGTGCAACCCTCTTATATAAAATCATTCATGCACCCAACATCTTCATGATTTCTGTACATAGGGACTCATTAGGTAGGTTTGTTCTTATTTTTAGTTTCAATACAAACTTAGGTACTCATATGGGACACCTTAGGTTTGTCATACTTTTTGGTAGGAATAATCAACATGAAAATACAGAAAAGGGTATGTTTTATTGCATTACTTTTCTTAATTTTTTAAATAGTGATCAAGGGGTTCCCATGAACCCTAAGAGAATAAAGGTCATTTCTGAGTGGCCCACTCCACTAAGTGTCATACCCTAATTTCGTCCGGGGACCTTTGCTTGATGACATGCGACCATTCTTTGGTCCTTGTGAGGTGCTTGGCACCCATCATTAGGCAATTTATGAAATTCCAGGACATGCCGAAAAACCAAAAAAATGTTGATGCACAATCCGTAAGTTTCCGTGACACATCGGAAATCAAAAGGAAGCATCGTTGCATAATTAAGTGAGGTTCCGTAACATTCCGTAAGTCAAAAAGGGGATGATTATGTAATCCGCAAGGTTCCGTAACATTACGGAAAGAAAACAAGTATCGTTACGAAATTCGTAAGTTTCCGTAACTTTACGAAAAAAGAATCACCAAAAAACAGCAGAGGGGGGTGTACTTAGTAAAAATGGGGGTGCAAATAGCACCCAGGCCCATTTGGGCCCTCCAGAAGATTCCTCCAGAAGGCGGTTGCTTCTGGAGGAAGCAACCCTGCTCGCCTGGGCGAGCTGAGCTCGCCTGGGCGAGCTGAGCTCGCCTGGGCGAGCTGGGCGGCAACCACCTCCCCTATTTTGCTATAAATAGGGGAGGAAAGCAAGAAGGAAAAGGTCCAGCCCCTTAGGCACTTCTCTCTCTTTCGAATTTGCTTGGAAAAATTGTTTCCGTGAAGAAAATCTAAGCCGAGGCGCTTCCGAAACGTTTCCGTAACGTTTTCCGTGAGGAATCTCGCAAAGGTTTCGACCGTTCTTCGACCGTTCTTCATTCGTTCTTCATCGTTCTTCGATCTTCAACGGGTAAGTACCTCGAACCAAGCTTTTCGATTCATTCTATGCACCCGTAGTGGTCCACATTGTGTTTCGTGCATTTTTATTCTCATTTTGTTTACTTTTTATACCCCCTGTTGACGTGCTTAAGCCATTTTACTTAAGTCATTTCTCGCTTAACTTAAAAATAAAATAAATTTCCACCGAACGTTTGAATTGTATTATCCATTAACTTTGGTTAAAATCAATTCCGACCGTTCGGTCGTGCCGTAACCACGTTGGAAATCAAAAAGAGGTAAAAAATAATATAATAATCAAAAAGACATCTTTTAGTAAAATAAAGCGGAAAATCAATCGGACGTTTTCTCTTTGGGATTTCTCATTCTTAATCGAATTGATTAATAACTAAAGTGAAACTAAAGGCTAAAATCAATTCGCCTAGTCAAGCTCGTCCATAAAAATAGGCTTTTGAAGTTTGTCATTTCAATTTCTCACTAAGTAAAATGGATCATTTTTAAGGTCCAACGCCTTAAAATGATCACCACTTAAAGTAAAAAAGGAATCACTTGATAAGAAAGAACTACGTAGGTCTGAGTTCCTCATTGAGGATACGTAGGAGCAAAAGCCCCGCTTTTGTCGACCACCCCAAGAGATCGTTAATGGTCCAATGCCTTAACGTTTCTCTCCTTTCAAAAACAAGAAATCGTTAATGGTCCAAAGCCTTAATGTTTCTCCCCTTTCAAAATCAAAAGACCGTTTAAAGGTCCAACACCTTAAATGACCTTTTGTTCAATAAAAACATATTTTGCAAAAAGACAAAAACAACTTAACCAAACACTTTGTTCCAAAAGAACTACGTAGGTCTGATTTTCTCATCCCAAATTGAGGAATACGTAGGAGCAAAGGGAAACACCCTTGTCGACCACAAAAAAGAAAAAATATAAAAAGGGTATAAAGGATACAAGAACATAAAAGGGAACATAAAAATCAAAGTCATGTTTGCACATTCGATTAAAGGCTGCCGTCCCTTGGGACGGACGTGTGGGGTGCTAATACCTTCCCCGTGCGTAAATACAACTCCCGAACCTTTCACTAAAAAGTTCGTAGATCGCGTCTTTTCCGGTTTTTCCGACGTTTTCCTCAAATAAACGTTGGTGGCGACTCCGCGCGTATTCCTTTCGTGGAACACGCATCCCGCGAGTCACGCGTCGCCCTCCCGCCGAAGGGTAGGTTGCGACAGTTGGCGACTCCACTGGGGACTTTTTTTTTAGAGAGTTAGGCCATTTAATCTTGTGCAAATGTTTTACCGTGACTTACCCCTTTGTTGGTTTCCTTTCATTATGTTCTTGTGTATATAAACTATTTGTTGCTTTTAGTGTGTTTTAGAATGTATGCATGAGGTAAATATTTATTCATTTGATGCACACAAACACCAACACTATTTGCACACACTGTGAGTGAAAAAGGGCCTTATACCCGGGTTCATGGAAGCATAAGGAGTGGAGGTGAATCTGTGATCATGCTAGGTCTCCGACTTGCTTGATTACAGTGAACCCTCATCTAGAGCTTTTCTCTTTGAAAACCTATTGTTGCTAGTAGTCCCTACTGCTGCAATATGTTCTTCGAAGGGGATGATACCTCTAGAAACCATCAAGAGAGATATGACTACCTTGGGGATTATTGCTAAAAGCCTAGTTAGTTCTCTCCCTTATAGGTCCCTTAAATAGGGGCACGGAGCAAACACGCTGCGTGCCATTTTTCACACTGCCATGCATGAGTATCATATACCCTTTTGCTTATGTTCAGTAAATATTGTCATACTGTGTACATTCCCGCATTATGTCTTTTGCATAGGCATTGCATACGGGTTCTGTCTTGATCCCTACTGTAAACAAACCAACGGAGGGTCCGTGTCGCCTTCTTAAAAACGTGCGTTGGGGCATTTTGCTACCCCTAGACGTCGTATCTAAGAAGGGGACAAATTCCCCGGACCCCCGCATTCGTAAATTGCATCTGTGTCATATGCACTCCATCATGCATGCATCCATCCCACCCATGAGATATCGGAGTTTTGATTTGCACCAGCTTTTGTCTCACTTTAGTAAGCATGGGAACAAATCAAACCGGCAAGAGGTTCTACCAAGTCAAGGTCAAAAGCCTAGATACCACCAGCATCAAGGAATTAGGGCGGTTGATGGAACCCCTCCAAATGCAAGCCTTCCGCAAGACTTACGGAAAGATCTTAGAGTTGTGTCCATAGAAGCCATTGCATCACTTACCCAATACTACGACCAGCCTTTGAGATGCTTCACATTCGGGGACTTCCAATTAGTACCAACCATTGAAGAATTTGAGGAGATTCTAGGATGTCCTCTCAGGGGAAGAAAACCATATCTTTCCTCCGGGTGTCTCCCCTCTTTGAGCAGAATTGCAACTGTGGTCAAGGATTCCGCAAGAGGTTTGGACCGCATAAAACAGACTCGGAACGGCATAGCGGGCCTACCACAGAAGTACCTAGAAGACAAAGCGAGGGGTATGGCCAATCAAGGAGAATGGGTCCCGTTTATGGATGTGTTAGCTTTGCTAATTTTTGGGGTCGTCCTCTTTCCAAACGTGGATGGTTTGGTAGGCCTAGCAGCAATCGACGCTTTCCTTGCCTACCACCATAGCAAGGAAAGTCCGGTGGTAGCTGTCTTGGCAGATCTATTTGACACATTTGACCGAAGGTGCGAGAAGAGTAGCGCACGGATCATCTGTTGCTTACCCGCCCTCTGTGTTTGGTTGGTTTCACACTTGTTCCAACAAGACACAAGACATCCATGTCCGCTCCTGAGCCATCGCTCGTGTACTGAAAAGAGGAGAATGGATTGGGACCAGCTCTTGGCCGGGATAGGAGGTAGAACAATCAGTTGGTTCCCCCGATGGAAGGAAGGAAAAGAAGGAGTCCTTTTCTCATGTGGGAGATACCCAAACATTCCGCTGGTAGGAACGAGGGGTTGTATTAATTACAATCCCACGCTCGCTATAAGACAACTAGGGTACCCCATGAGGGGAGCACCGACGGAAGAAAGCATGTCTCCTTTCCTTGTGAGGGATCTCGGCGCACAAAATTCCAAGACTATACAAAGAATCCATAAGGCATGGGAAACCCCGTTAAGGAAAGATCAAGAGCTTAGAGGCATTCGTAATGGCATCATTGGTGAGTACCACGAATGGCTGAAAGTTCGCATACGAGGTTTAGATTGGCTCGCCAAGTTAAAAGTCGTCAGCGAAGAGAATTTTGAAGCACCGGAAGAGGACGAGGAAGTCCAAGCCCTCAAAAGCGAGTTAGGAAAGGCAAAACTCGCCAAGGAGAAGTTCAAGTTGGCTGCTACACACGTTCGGAAGGAGTGCGCCGGGTTACGGGAAGAGAATGCAATTACCGCAAGAGCCCTTGAACAAGAGACCAAGAAGGCTCGCAAGGAAGAGTATGGCCGGAACAAATTTCGCGGAGCTCTATGGGGTAGCAATAATGAACTCAAGTTGCGAAGGGAAGAAAGGGACCAGTCGCGAGCACATAGCATGGTTCTGAAAGAGGAGTTGATTGCTTGTTCAAGGTCCAAAAGAAGCTTGTCTCAGCGTCTATGCGAGACAGAAACCAACATGTTAGCTATCATCGCCAAGTACCAAGAAGAGTTGGGTCTAGCCACGGCCCACGAGCATAGAATCGCGGATGAGTATGCCCAAGTATATGCGGAAAAAAGAGGCTAGAGGAAGGGTGATCGACTCTTTACACCAAGAGGCAACCATGTGGATGGATCGGTTTGCTCTTACCTTGAACGGGAGTCAAGAACTTCCCCGATTGTTAGCCAAGGCCAAGGCGATGGCAGACACCTACTCCGCCCCCGAAGAGATTCATGGGCTTCTCGGCTATTGTCAGCATATGATAGACTTAATGGCCCACATAATTAGAAATCGTTAGGAAACTTGTATGGTCTCTCAGACCTTGACTAGATACGACTTCCTTTTTGAAATAAAATGAGTTGGTCCCATGTTTCTACTCCAAAAAGCTTGTGCAAATCAAGTCACTCCCGCATTTTATCTCTAGCATGCATTGTATGTTGGTCTCGTCCTTTGTCACGGGAAGCCGGAAGGTCCATATCACCTTCTTAATTGTACACATGGGGCACTGCGCCCCCAAATGCGCAAGTAAGAAGAGATAATTTTCCGGGCTCTCGTGTCCGTAAAATGCATTCATATCATGCATCGCATAAGCATCTCTTCATAACATCATAATGGACATATCCTGCATTTGTCCGTTATCATATTCCGGCCTCACATTTTGCATGAGTCATGGCATCATCATGCATATGCGTTCAACAAACTTTTTGATCTGCAAAATTGCATACCATTTGTTTTCATGTTTTCTCATCCTTGCGTTTTCCTCTACAAAACAAAAACAAAAAAGGGGGAAGCGTGAAACTTCACACTACGTTCTTAGTTTCATGTGTTAGGCACCACGAGCCAACCATGTTGGGATCATAAACCCGTTTCACTTAAAAACAAAATAATTGAACATGGTACCTAATGCATGGTTAACTAGGAAATGGTGTTTCTTCGGGCATCTCAATTTCATAATTACATTTTCCATGCATAAGCTTAAAGTATGCCCGAGTCATTCATCCCTATGAGATGTTGTTGAAGTATTGGCGATCAGAATTGCCATTCCTTGGATTATAGGGTTGAACCAAGCTCATGCTTTTACAAAAAGGTTCATCAAGTCAAGTTGAAATATGGAAGTAACCGTCTTGCAAAATTGGGGCAAAAGATGAATCGAGTCACATCACTGCTTCGTCTACTGCCAAACATATTTAGGATTATTGATATCCTTGTTACTTCCAGTTTCACCTTGACAAAGATGTCATGGACCATGTTGAAAATCTAAATTGATTCAACCCCATATCCTGCGTAAAAATTCGCAATACTTCGACTGTACATCATTCGCATGCATCCATGCTTTTCATTGGTTGCATTGCTCATTGCATTCTTTCCTTGAAAAATAAAATAAAATAAAATAAAATGAACTTATCAAAAAGAAAAGGACACGCTTTACGGCGCCCTTACCGAACTCGTGCTAGAGCTAGAGTAATGGGTGAAGCAGAGGAGGTGCAAGAGAAGATGAAGGCCGAAAATGGAGGCCATAAAAGAGCAAATGGCCACAATGATGAAGGCCATGATGAGCATGAAGAAGATGATGGAAGCCAATGCGGTTATAGTTGTCGCTATTAGCGCTGTCGCTAAGGTGAACCCGATGCTCCCATCTGGCCTCAAGCAAATGAATCATCCAACCTCAAATATGGTAGGCAAAGATTTGGGAAGTACGGATGACCCCATGATGTGCAAATTCAAAACGAGTACGCTTTCCCATCATATGGCTTGCCTCCCAACTATACACCACCCAATGTGGCATACACTCTCAATAAAAATCTCAATAACTCCACTCCGATACTCATTGAGAACCAATAACCTCATCAGGCACATATCTCTCAAACCATGGGGGAGACACATGAAATTCCCCACCACAATCTAGCTGACTTCGAGCCTTGGCTCGGATATGCCACTGAAGGGCAAGCAGTTGGTGGTATACCCTTTGAAAACACTTTGGAGGGCCCTCAGTTTCGCCCACAACCACAACCATTGCATTTTGCGGTGGGAAGAGCCCCTCCTGCTATGGCCGAAAAGGGAAAGGCGGATCATCTAAAGGAAAGGCTCAGGGCCATTGAAAGAGGTGAAGATTATGCCTTTGCTAAACCTAGAAAAGTTGTTCCTAATACCCAAACATGGTCATTCCCAAGTTCAAGGTGCTGGACTTTGACAAGTACAAGGGGACTACTTGTCTCAAGAACCATCTAAAGATGTATTGTCAGAAGATGGGGGAATACGCAAAAGATGAGGAATTGCTGATACATTCCTTCCAAGAAAGTCTTACTGGGGTAGCTGTTACCTGGTACACTAACTTGGAACCTTCCCGAGTCCATTCTTGGAAGGACCTAATGGTTGCCTTTGTTAGGCAGTATCAGTACAATTTTGATATGGTTCCGGATAGGATGCAACTATAGAACATGTGCAAAAAGGGGGACGGATCATTCAAAGAACACGCCCAAAAGGTGGAGGGATCTGGCAGCCCAGGTGGTACCCCCAATAATGGAGAGGGAGACGATAATCGTGATGGTAGACACATTATCGGTACTCTACTATGAAAAGATGGTGGGCTGCGCACCCTCAAAGCTTTGCAGATTTGGTCTTCGCCAGTGAAAGGATCAATGTGGGTCCGAAAAGAGGCAAATTTGATCATCCTACTAGGACGACTGAGAAAACTGGGGCAAATGAAGAAGGTGAGGATGAGGGAGAAACCCATGCTGCGACTGCCATTCCTGTACGGCCAAGTTTCCCACCAACCCAACAATATCTTTACTCAGCCAATAACAAACTTTCTCCTTACCCACCACCCAGGTATCCACAAAGGCCATCCCTAAATCAACCACAAAGTCTGTCTACTGCACTTCCAATGACGAAGACCGCCTTTAGCACAAACCAAAAAAAAAACACCAACAAAAGTGAATTTTGCAGCGAGAAAGCCTGTAGAATTCACCCCAATTCCAGTGTCCTATGCTGACTTGCTCCCACATCTACTTGATAATTCAATGGTAGCCATAACCCTAGCCAAGGTTCATCAACCTCCACTTTTCTGAGGATACGACTCGAATGCAACGTGTGCTTATCGTGGAGGAGCCCTGGGGCATTCCATTGAGCATTGTATGACCCCGAAGCATAAAGTGTGAAGTCTAATTGATACGGGCTGGCTGAAATTTGAGGAGAATCGCTTGTTGAATCCTAACATTAACAAGCAACACCATACATGGGGCAATTCTGGAAGCTGTTGTTATGACTCATCAGGATTTTCAAGTTTATGCCATAAACCACAGTTACAATGTTAAATGATATGGATAAAATGGACATCCTCTCACGAACACATCTTTGCTTATTCAACTTCCACCGGAATGTGAGTGTAAGCCATTGGTCTGTTTGCTCAAGCAACCTGCGCTCCTGAGTGTTGACTTCCAAGACCGTTCAATCAGAGATTACTCATCTTGCACGTTGGTGGGGGTGCCGTAAAACAACGAGTAAAGTTCAAAACAAACAAGTTTCAAAATAAAATAAAATAAAAGTGTTCAAAAAAAAAAACATTTGATTGACTGTGCTTTCAAGACGTTCATGTGACCTCATTTTATCATCCTGGAAAGTTTGTCTTTTTAGAGAGAAGTGAGTTATCAAGAATAGGATGTTGGACAAATGGCTTCAGTAACCTTGAGAAGAAGAGGGGATTGAATTAAGATACGAATATTATTCCCCAATTAAACTTTCACTCTCTCTTTTCGGATTAACAAAGCACATAGGGACAACCCTTCCCTTGTGTTCAAGAATCCCCTACAACAAGAGACCCACGGTCTCTTAATCCCTTTTCAGAAATAAGAAGAAGAGAAGAAGAGGTCTCTCGTAAAAGAGGTAGATTGTAAAATGAAGATCAATCAAAAATTCCTTATTGAATAAGCAAGTGGTTGACCAAGGAATCTTTTTGAGAGGATAAGACATTTCAGTTCAGAAAAACTCTTGATCTTTCGAGAGGATAAAACTGTTTGGGCAATGAAAACTCTCTTTAAAACATTTGAATGGCCATTCATAAAACATTTGAATAGATATGTCTCTTGGAAATTATTTTCTGAAAATCCCCTCTGGTAATCAATTACAAGACTTATGTAATCGATTACAGGTTTTAAAAATTTGAATTAAGACATTTTCAACTAATGGTAATCGATTACCAGAGAGCAAATCTCAATTTGAAATGATAGAATTCTTTGGTCAAACCTTTTGTTTTTCAATTTGGAAACTTCTTCCTATGATTCTAGAGATCAAATTGATCATATATCTTGATTTCTTGTCTCGAATAAAACTTGGAAGCACTTGATCCTTTGGCATCATTAAGACATCAAAACATCTTGCTTCTACATAGGAGTCATTTGACTTAATCCATCAACTGAAAGATCCTTCAATTATTTCTCGTCCTTGGAAAATTCTTTTTGCAAGAATCAACTGCTTCTTTCATTCTTCCTCACTACGAGGTTGTGAAAACAAGACAACACTTGGTACCTCTAAGCCCTACACTGGGGCAACGAAAGGCACCATGCAAAAACCTCAAGCGAACCTAGGGGCAGATTAGCAGTTCTCACCCAATAGGTTCCCTCCTACAAGGTCATGACGAAAAGCAACGATTGGTACCTCAAAGCCTTACACTGGGGCAATGAGGGGCACCGTGCATGAGCCTCAAGTGAACCTAGGGGCAGATTAGAAGTTCTCACCCAATAGGTTCCCTCCTACAAGGTCATGACGAAAGACAACGATTGGTACCTCAAAGCCTTACACTGGGGCAATGAGGGGCATCGTGCATGAGCCTCAAGTGAACATAGGGGCAGATCAAAAGTTCTCACCTGTCGATGTTTTTAAACAAGAAAAAGAAAAGGGGGGACAAACCCTAGGATTTCAATGGATTGATCGAACATCAAACGACTCCATTGCCGTCACTCCAAAATGGTCAAGTGACTAAATCAAACAGAACACACACTCTGAGGGAGTTCCCGGAGAGATTTGCAAAAAGATAGGATGAGGTTGCATGAATTATCAACTCTTTCAAAAGGACAGTCAATCTATGTTTTCCAAAAAATCAAATCAAAATCAAAATCACAAAATAGGGAAAGAATGTCATGAACATTGTACAACTTTCCATTACATTGCATTGTTTCATATGAAGTCCGCATTTACCAAATTTCACGACAAAGGTTGCATGCATCTGCATCCCTAAAAATCATGTTAACTGCATAGATTTCCTACATCTAATATCCAGTCGTGTGGATTTGGGATGACCGGCCCTCTCGATGAGTCGATCTCTTGCTTTCTCATAAGGGTGGACCCTTGGGTACTTGTACCTATCACCTTTAGAGGACTACACGTCCTCGCCTTGAGAGGGCTACACGCCCTCACCTTGGGTACTAGTTACCCTCACCGTCAGAGGACTACACGTCCTCGCCTTGAGAGGACTACACGTCCTCACCACCAGAGGGCTGCACGCCCTCACCTCCAGAGGACTATAAGTCCTCGCCTTGAGAGGGCTACACGCCCTCACCTTGGGTACTAGTTACCCTCACCGTCAGAGGACTACACGTCCTCGCCTTGAGAGGACTACACGTCCTCACCACCAGAGGGCTGCACGCCCTCACCTCCAGAGGACTATAAGTCCTCGCCTTGAGAGGGCTACACGCCCTCACCTTGGGTACTAGTTACCCTCACCGTTGAGAGGACTACACGTCCTCGCGTTGAGAGGACTACACGTCCTCACCATCAGAGGGCTGCACGCCCTCACCTCCAGAGGACTACATGTCCTCGCCTTGAGAGGGCTACACGCCCTCACCTTGGGTACTAGTTACCCTCACCGTTGAGAGGACTACACGTCCTCACCATCAGAGGGCTGCACGCCCTCACCTCCAGAGGACTACATGTCCTCGCCTTGAGAGGGCTACACGCCCTCACCTTGGGTACTAGTTACCCTCACCGTTGAGAGGACTACACGTCCTCGCCTTGAGAGGACTACACGTCCTCACCATCAGAGGGCTGCACGCCCTCACCTCCAGAGGACTACATGTCCTCACCTTGAGAGGGCTACACGCCCTCACCTTGGGTACTAGTTACCCTCACCGTTGGGAGGACTACACGTCCTCGCCTTGAAAGGACTACACGTCCTCGGCACCAGAGGGCTGCACGCCCTCACCTCCAGAGGGCTATAAGTCCTCGCCTTAAGAGGGCTACACGCCCTCACCTTGGGTACTAGTTACCCTCACCGTTGAGAGGACTACACGTCCTCGCCAACAGAGGGCTGCACGCCCTCCCTTTCAGAGGACTACATGTCCTCGCCTTGAGAGGGCTACACACCCTCACCTTGGGTACTAGTTACCCTCACCGTTGAGAGGACTACACGTCCTCGCCTTGAGAGGACTACCCGTCCTCACCATCAGAGGGCTGCACGCCCTCACCTCCAGAGGACTACATGTCCTCGCCAACAGAGGGCTACACGCCCTCACCTTGGGTACTAGTTACCCTCACCGTTGAGAGGACTACACGTCCTCGCCTTGAGAGGACTACACGTCCTCACCATCAGAGGGCTGCACGCCCTCACCTCCAGAGGACTACATGTCCTTGCCTTGAGAGGGCTACACGCCCTCACCTTGGGTACTAGTTACCCTCACCGTTGAGAGGACTACATGTCCTCGCCTTGAGAGGACTACGCGTCCTCACCGTCAGAGGGCTGCACGCCCTCACCATCAGAGGACTACACGTCCTCGTCTTGAGAGGGCTACACGCCCTCATCTTGGGTACTAGTTACCCTCACCGTTGAGAGGACTACACGTCCTCGCCTTGAGAGGACTACATGTCCTCGCCTTGAGAGGGCTACACGCCCTCACCTTGGGTACTAGTTACCCTCACCGTTGAGAGGGCTACACGCCCTCACCTTTAGAGGACCACACATCCTCACCGTCAGAGGGCTACACGCCCTCACCTTGAGAGGACTACACGTCCTCACCATCAGAGGGCTGCACGCCCTCACCTCCAGAGGACTACCTGTCCTCGCCTCGAGAGGGCTACACGCCCTCACCTTGGGTACTAGTTGCCCTCACCGTTGAGGGGACTACACGTCCTCGCCTCCAGAGGACTACATGTCCTCGCCTTGAGAGGGCTACACGCCCTCACCTTGGGTACTAGTTACCCTCACCGTTGAGAGGACTACACGTCCTCGCCTTGAGAGGGCTACACGCCCTCACCTTGGGTACTAGTTGCCCTCACCGTTGAGGGGACTACACGTCCTCGCCTCCAGAGGACTACATGTCCTCGCCTTGAGAGGGCTACACGCCCTCACCTGGGGTACTAGTCACCCTCACCGTTGAGAGGACTACACGTCCTCGCCTTGAGAGGACTACACGTCCTCACCATCAGAGGGCTGCACGCCCTCACCTCTAGAGGACTATATGTCCTCGCCTTTAGAGGGCTACACATGCCTTCACCTTCAGAGGACTACACGTCCTCACCTTTAGAGGACTACACGTCCTCGCCATCAGAGGACTACATGTTCCCCATTTTCAAAGGGGGGGATGCCCTCACCTTCAAAGGATTGCACTTCCTTGCCATCATAGGACTACACTCCCTCGCCTTCGAAAGGCGACACGTCCTGAACTTCAGAGGGCTACACGCCCTCGCCTTTAGAGGACTACGCGTCCTCATTTTCAGTGTGCTCGACATCCACACCTTAAAAGAATTTAAGGTCCTCTGCCCTTAAATGTTTAACCGAGACTTGCACTTCCGGTTAAGGGGCCAGTAGTTTCCTTTTAACGGTTCCTGGGCCACCCCCTGATATTGGAGGAGGACCAACTGTGCGAGCACAACCAGGGAGGGAGGCTATCACACAGCTACTATGCATACCGGGGCAAGATTTCACCCGTGCCGCTGCAAAGAGACGAGTGCGGATCATGCGCACCAACATGACCACTCTTACATAGATGACATTGCTACTTAGCAATATTCTGCCCAGCGACCGCAATGCCAATCTCCCCCTGCAAAAGTATCAGTTGGTCTGTGTCGTCCCGACATGGGTAAGTATGCATATGGTTCAACTGATTTCTGATACCTTCTATTGTTTGCAGGGATCGCACCCACAAAGACACCCAGTGGACCTGAAGAAGTCCAACAGGGCCCTGGGGTTTCCAGCTCTGGTTACGGGCCTCTATCGGCCCTATAGGGCGCTCGTCCCCCCAGCAAGCTCATGCCATCATGACATAGGTAAATATGCACCTCCCCCAACTGATTTCTGATGTCATCTATTGTTTGCAGGGATTGTGCCCGCAAGACACCTAGTGGACCCGAAGAAGGCCAACAGTGTCTTGGAGTTGCCAGCTCTAAATACGGGTCTCTATCAGTTCAAGGGAGTGCCTGTTGCCCCCAGCAGGGTCATCAGGCCCCCTACCAATCGAGTTTTCATCTAGAAGTGTTGCGCCCCCAGGCAGGCGCAGGGCGAGACACCACAGCAGCATTGGGATGGACGGTAGCGGGCAATAGACACACCGCCATCACCACTAAAGTTCACCTCAGCTCATCCATAAAAAGGTTAGAGCGTTGCTTACGACCCATGGCCGACCCATAGGCGACCAAGTCCAAAGCCAAAGGTAAGCAAAGTACTAGGTCAGTGACCGACAAATCATAAGGCGTCCAGCTAAAGACGTTAAAGAAGCGCTACTAGGAGGCAACCTAGTACCTTTTGAATCTATGCTTGTTATTTGATCACTTTTTATAGTAGGACGCACCTAGTTGCTCATGATCCTGGGGATTTAAATAAAACAAGCGCAAGCTCGGAAGGTAGTCATACCTCACAAAATATATATATGTATGTTTAGGTAGTGAAAATACCTTAGATATGCATGTATGTAAACAAAAAAATACTTCACAAAATATATATATGTATGTTTAGGTAGAAAGATACCTTAGATATGCATGTATGTAAACAAAAAAATACTTCACAAAATATATATATGTATGTTTAGGTAGTGAAAATACCTTAGATATGCATGTATGTAAACAAAAAAACACTTCACAAAATATATATATGTATGTTTAGGTAGAAGGATACCTTAGATATGCATGTATGTAAACAAAAAAATACTTCACAAAATATATATGTATGTTTAGGTAGAAAGATACCTTAGATATGCATGTATGTAAACAAAAAAATACTTCACAAAATATATATATGTATGTTTAGGTAGAGAGATACCTTAGATGTGCGTGTATGTAGTAAAAAAATACCTCACAAAACATATATATGTATGTTTAGGTGGCAAGATACCTTGGATATGCATGTATATAGCAAAAATACCTCACAAAAATATGCACATGTTTAGGTAGCAAAATACCTCATGAAAAAAAAAAGGGAAAAAAAAAAAACAAACAAGAAAAAGAAATAAACAAATGATAATGATAAAAAAAAAAAAGGGGAGAAAAAAGAAAAATAAGTTGTCAAGCTGAAAAACCAACATGCTTTTGAAAAGAGATGACTTCCAACTTTTCTTTGGAAAAATTCACTGATCATAACTAGTTTTTGAAAAAATGTGTATAATCATAACTAGTTTTTGAAAAAAATGTGTATACACCTGAAGGGTGAATGCTGTGAAATTTCCCCCGGACGCCTGAAATGGACTCGGATGAATGCACAAATTGATAAAAGAACATATTTTGGAAACATTGGGTTGATTTAAAATAGAGGAAATGAATCCTGAGCCCTAGCATCACATGACCATAAAAATTTGACACTTGAGTGTCCACATAGGTGCATGCATGACCAGTTTTGCATAAAGTTTCCAAATCATCATTTTTGCATTTGTGTCATGGAAATAATGTGGGGCATCCCTTTTTATCCTTGAACCAAACCAAACCCCGACATGTATCATGTCTAGCCATTCTACAAACCTTGAGCCAAAATCCTGACTCACCATAATCCTTACCCTCGGAAGCAAAAAAAGAAAAGAAGGAAATTCCCAATCAAAGAGTGGGAGAAAGCAAAAAGAAAAGAAAGGAAATTCCCAATCAAAGAGTGGGAGAAAGCAAAAAGAAAAGAAAGGAAATTCCCAATCAAAGAGTGGGAGAAAGCAAAAAGAAAAGAAAGAAAATTCCCAATCAAAGAATGGGAGAAAGAAAAAAGAAAAAAGGAAGGAAAGAAAGTTCTTGATCAAAGAACCAGAAGAAATGTGCAGAAAGGTCTTTTGACCGGACAATATCTGAACAATACCGAATTGTCACCAAATGAACAAAAAAGGAAGGAAAGGAAACCACGACCTAAAATGGTCTTCTCCCTTTAATTACCAACCAAAATCCCGTGCGCTAGCGACCCTTTTTTTCTCGCCCCGCACTAAACAAAAAAACAGAAAAAGAAAAAGCCAAAAACACACAAAAACCGAAAGAAGAAACCACCAAAAGAACCCATTCCCAAGGGAAGCCCTATTGATCCATGATCACGCATGTAATTTTTGATTTGATAGGAAATAATTTGCAAAGTCAAGTCATGACATATCTATGGTTCGGAATTAGGATGAAACACTTACCTGTGCGAGATTGATACACTTTGAGTGGATTTCTTCTATTTTTGTCGAACCCAGTGTTTCCTCTAAATGGTCATTTAGAAACGAAATGCTAACATCCAAAATCTCATTTATGGTTATGGGAGATTTCATCAGCAGACTCTCCTTCCCCGGTAGACGCATTGTTTTTCACTCAAAAAAGCATATGCTGCTCTAAATCAGTTGGAATATTTGTCTCTTTGCTAAAGTATGTTTGCATTTTAGTGGAGAAAACAACGAGACTTTTTCAAGTCTCACAAGTTATCCAGAACTACGTAGGTCTGAGTTCCTCATTGGAGGATACGTAGGAGCAAGAGCCTCGCTTTTGTCGACCACACCGCCTTTTGTTGCCATAACTCAAGAGCTGGTAGCCCGCGGAGACACCTTACGGTTATCCGCACCTCGTCATTCAGTGACCCCAAGTGTGATTGACGAGCAGAGACCAAGTTTGGTCATTCTGCACCCATGATACGCGGAGATACCTTATGGTTATTCGCACCCTTTTGTCATCCAGAGGCGGCGGGCCCGATGACAAGCAGAGACCAAGTTTGGTCATTCTGCACCCATGATACGCGGAGATACCTTATGGTTATTCGCACCCTTTTGTCATTCAGACACAGTCGTGTCCGATGACAAGCAGAGACCAAGTTTGGTCATTCTGCACCCATGATACGCGGAGATACCTTATGGTTATTCGCACCCTTTTGTCATCCAGAGGCGGCGGGCCCGATGACAAGCAGAGACCAAGTTTGGTCATTCTGCACCCATGATACGCGGAGATACCTTATGGTTATTCGCACCCTTTTGTCATCCAGAGGCGGCGGGCCCGATGACAAGCAGAGACCAAGTTTGGTCATTCTGCACCCATGATACGCGGAGATACCTTATGGTTATTCGCACCCTTTTGTCATCCAGAGGCGGCGGGCCCGATGACAAGCAGAGACCAAGTTTGGTCATTCTGCACCCATGATACGCGGAGATACCTTACGGTTATCCGCACCCCTTTGCCATTCAGACACAGTCGTGTCCGATGACAAGCAGAGACCAAGTTTGGTCATTCTGCACCCATGATACGCGGAGATACCTTATGGTTATTCGCACCCTTTTGTCATCCAGAGGCGGCGGGCCCGATGACAAGCAGAGACCAAGTTTGGTCATTCTGCACCCATGATACGCGGAGATACCTTACGGTTATCCGCACCCCTTTGCCATTCAGACATAGTCGTGTCCGATGACAAGCAGAGACCAAGTTTGGTCATTCTGCACCCATGATACGCGGAGATACCTTACGGTTATCCGCACCCCTTTGCCATTCAGACACAGTCGTGTCCGATGGCACGCGGAGACCAAGTTTGGTCATTCTGCACCCATGATACGCGGAGATACCTTACGGTTATCCGCACCCCTTTGCCATTCAGACACAGTCGTGTCCGATGGCACGCAGAGACCAAGTTTGGTCATTCTGCACCCATGATACGCGGAGATACCTTACGGTTATCCGCACCCCTTTGCCATTCAGACACAGTCGTGTCCGATGACAAGCAGAGACCAAGTTTGGTCATTCTGCACCCATGATACGCGGAGATACCTTACGGTTATCCGCACCCCTTTGCCATTCAGACATAGTCGTGTCCGATGGCACGCAGAGACCAAGTTTGGTCATTCTGCACCCATGATACGCGGAGATACCTTATGGTTATTCGCACCCTTTTGTCATCCAGAGGCGGCGGGCCCGATGACAAGCAGAGACCAAGTTTGGTCATTCTGCACCCATGATACGCGGAGATACCTTATGGTTATTCGCACCCATTCTTTTGCTATCTGTAAGACAGAACGCTTGATAGCATGCAGAGGCTGACACAGTCTTCTGCACCTTTTGTTCCTCCGGGAACAACAAAGTCATTTACATGTGGAAATTTCATGGTCACCCGCGACTCTCGTCAGCCGAGAGGAGCGAAATTAGTGTCATACACTGATTTTCGTCCGGGGACCTTTGCTTGATGACATGAGACCATTCTTTGGTCCTTGTGAGATGCTTGGTATCCATCATTAGGCAATCTGTGAAATCCTAGGAACGACAAGTCACGGTCACCCGCGACTCTCGTCAACCGAGAGGAGCGAAATTAGTGTCATACACTGATTTTCGGGGACCTTTGCTTGATGACATGTGACCATTCTTTGGTCCTTGTGAGGTGCTTGGCACCCTTCATTAGGCAATTTGTGAAATTCTGGGAACAACAAGTCATTTGCATGTGGAGATTTTATGGTCACCCGTGACTCTCGTCAAATCGAGAGGGACGAAATTAGTGTCTTATCTTTACTTTTCTTTTATCTTCAATAAAAGACAAGTAAAGAGGGGCAACTGTCATACCCTAATTTCGTCCGGGGACCTTTGCTTGATGACATGCGACCATTCTTTGGTCCTTGTGAGGTGCTTGGCACCCATCATTAGGCAATTTATGAAATTCCAGGACATGCCGAAAAACCAAAAAAATGTTGATGCACAATCCGTAAGTTTCCGTGACACATCGGAAATCAAAAGGAAGCATCGTTGCATAATTAAGTGAGGTTCCGTAACATTCCGTAAGTCAAAAAGGGGATGATTATGTAATCCGCAAGGTTCCGTAACATTACGGAAAGAAAACAAGTATCGTTACGAAATTCGTAAGTTTCCGTAACTTTACGAAAAAAGAATCACCAAAAAACAGCAGAGGGGGGTGTACTTAGTAAAAATGGGGGTGCAAATAGCACCCAGGCCCAGAAGGCGGTTGCTTCTGGAGGAAGCAACCCTGCTCGCCTGGGCAAGCTGAGCTCGCCTGGGCGAGCTGGGCGGCAACCACCTCCCCTATTTTGCTATAAATAGGGGAGGAAAGCAAGAAGGAAAAGGTCCAGCCCCTTAGGCACTTCTCTCTCTTTCGAATTTGCTTGGAAAAATTGTTTCCGTGAAGAAAATCTAAGCCGAGGCGCTTCCGAAACGTTTCCGTAACGTTTTCCGTGAGGAATCTCGCAAAGGTTTCGACCGTTCTTCGACCGTTCTTCATTCGTTCTTCATCGTTCTTCGATCTTCAACGGGTAAGTACCTCGAACCAAGCTTTTCGATTCATTCTATGCACCCGTAGTGGTCCACATTGTGTTTCGTGCATTTTTATTCTCATTTTGTTTACTTTTTATACCCCCTGTTGACGTGCTTAAGCCATTTTACTTAAGTCATTTCTCGCTTAACTTAAAAATAAAATAAATTTCCACCGAACGTTTGAATTGTATTATCCATTAACTTTGGTTAAAATCAATTCCGACCGTTCGGTCGTGCCGTAACCACGTTGGAAATCAAAAAGAGGTAAAAAATAATATAATAATCAAAAAGACATCTTTTAGTAAAATAAAGCGGAAAATCAATCGGACGTTTTCTCTTTGGGATTTCTCATTCTTAATCGAATTGATTAATAACTAAAGTGAAACTAAAGGCTAAAATCAATTCGCCTAGTCAAGCTCGTCCATAAAAATAGGCTTTTGAAGTTTGTCATTTCAATTTCTCACTAAGTAAAATGGATCATTTTTAAGGTCCAACGCCTTAAAATGATCACCACTTAAAGTAAAAAAGGAATCACTTGATAAGAAAGAACTACGTAGGTCTGAGTTCCTCATTGAGGATACGTAGGAGCAAAAGCCCCGCTTTTGTCGACCACCCCAAGAGATCGTTAATGGTCCAATGCCTTAACGTTTCTCTCCTTTCAAAAACAAGAAATCGTTAATGGTCCAAAGCCTTAATGTTTCTCCCCTTTCAAAATCAAAAGACCGTTTAAAGGTCCAACACCTTAAATGACCTTTTGTTCAATAAAAACATATTTTGCAAAAAGACAAAAACAACTTAACCAAACACTTTGTTCCAAAAGAACTACGTAGGTCTGATTTTCTCATCCCAAATTGAGGAATACGTAGGAGCAAAGGGAAACACCCTTGTCGACCACAAAAAAGAAAAAATATAAAAAGGGTATAAAGGATACAAGAACATAAAAGGGAACATAAAAATCAAAGTCATGTTTGCACATTCGATTAAAGGCTGTCGTCCCTTGGGACGGACGTGTGGGGTGCTAATACCTTCCCCGTGTGTAAATACAACTCCCGAACCTTTCACTAAAAAGTTCGTAGATCGCGTCTTTTCCGGTTTTTCCGACGTTTTCCTCAAATAAACGTTGGTGGCGACTCCGCGCGTATTCCTTTCGTGGAACACGCATCCCGCGAGTCACGCGTCGCCCTCCCGCCGAAGGGTAGGTTGCGACACTAAGTATAAGAAAATTTTGGGGCTTCCATACTTAACAAACTTTTACAAAAGGTTTTCCCATATTTTTCTATACTTGTAGCACCACTCATTGAGTTGGTGAGGAACCATTTTCCTTCATGGGAAAATGCCCAGGAAATGGGTTTTCAGACCTTACCTTACTTCAACATACCAAACACCACTAATACATATATTTTTGTTCTTTTTACAAGTGTTGAGGAAAAAAGCCCAGAGTTTCAAGAACCTCGGGATTTGAGGTGAAATCCTTTTCAATGGGGAGGGAATGATGCAATCCTACCCCGCAAGGGCATTGGATAGAAGACTCCAAGAAGATTGGGCCAGAGATGCAAGAGAAGGCCCTAGGGTTCTCATAAGTCTTAGGGTAGATTCTGGGCCCATGGGCTAAGTATGAGACCGCTTATCTTTGTACATATTAGATTAAGGTTTCATTATTTGGGGGCCTTGTATTTAGGGCTTCATAATATAGGTAAGGTACCCTTGAAATGTAGGATTTTTCAGCCCTTTTATTTTAGGGCACCTAAACTAGTTTTTGTATTAGGGGTAGTTTTGTAATTTCACATTCATTAAGTGAATATTTGATGTGTGTGGCTGTAAATAAATTTAATTGAATTGGGAGAAGCCCAATCCAATTAAATTTTAGAGGGGGAGGTGAGCATTTGCTTGCTACACCCCATTGCCACATCATATAGTCACACTTTGTGCATGTCCTTCATGCTTTACATGCCTCATGATACCTAAGCACACTTAGTGGAGAATTTTGGACTTGATCTTGGATTAGTGGGCTTAACCATAGCTAAAATTCACTAATCATAATTAGTGAAATTTTGGGTCGACAAATTCAAGTGAAATTTGAATAGAAATTCAAATTTCCCTCCAATTTTGTGTGACACTTAGGCTATAAATAGAGGTCATGTGTGTGCATTTTTTCAACTTTGATCATTTGAGAATTAAACTTCAAAGTTTAGAACTTAATTGAGGCACAAAATTCTGTGCTCCTTCTCTTCCTCTCCCTCCACTCATCTTCTTCTTCCTTCAAGCTCTTATCCATGGCTTCCTATGGTGGTGAGCTTCTTTTTTACTCATCTTCTCCTTGAAGTGGTGTCTCCAATCATCTTTCTTCATTCTCCATTCCGCTGCCATTAAAATTCAAGAAGCAAAGGACTCCATTGATGAAGAAGATCCAAGGCCTACAAGCTCCAATGGAGCTACATTAGGACCCATCACGAGAGTCATGGCTAGGAGACTTCAAGAAGATTGGGTCAGAGATCCAGAAAAGGGCCCTAGGGTTCTCATGAGCCTTAGGGTAGATTTTGTGCCCATGGGCTAAGTATGAGCCCACTTATCTTTGAACATACTAGATTAGGGTTTCAGTATTTTTGGGCCTTGTATTTAAGGCTCCATAGTGTAGGGAGAGTACCCTAATAATGTAGGATTTTTCAACCCTTGTATTTTAGGGCACCTAGACTAGTTTTTGTATGAAGGGTAATTTTGTAATTTCTCATGTATTAAGTGCACTATTTGATTTGTGTTGGGAGAGAAATTTAATTGAATTGGTAGAAGCTCAATCCAATTAAATTTTGGACCAGCTTAAGGGGGAGGTGGGCATTTGCTTTCTACACCCCATTGTCATATCATATAGTCACACTTTGTGCATGCCCTTCATGTTTTACATGCCTCATGACACCTAAGCACACCTAGTGGAGAATCTTGGACTTGATCTTGGATTAGTGGGCTGAACCATAGATGAAATTCACTAATCATAATTAGTGAAATTTTGGCTCCAAATTTGTCTCCACAAATTCAAATTCAAATTCAAGTTAAATTTGAATAGAAATTCAAATTTCCCTCCAATTTTGTGTGACACTTAGGCTATAAATAGAGGCCTTTTTTGTGCATTTTTTTTCAACTTTGATCATTTTAGAAATTAGACTTCAAAGTTCAGACCTCATTTGAGGCATAAATTTCGTGCCCCTTCTTTCTCCCTCTCCCCCACTCATCTTCTCCTACCTTCAAGCTTTTATCTATGACTTCTTATGGTGGTGAGCTTGTTCTTGACTCATCTTCTCCTTGAAGTGGCATCTCCAATCACCTTTCCTCATTCTGCATTCTGTTGGCATTGATTTTCAAGAAGCAAATGACTTTATTGATGAACAAGATCTAAGGCCTACAAGCTCTACGTGGAGCTACATCATGTGGTATCAGAGCATTTTCATCTAGGTGATGTTCTGTTGCTTCCTTTATCTTTTGTTTAGTCAATTCAATTTAATTCCATGTTCTTCATTGTCTTCTCCATGTATCTCCTCCATTGTCTTGTGGTTTGGTGCTATTTAGAGTAGATTCAAAAAAATAAACCTATTAAATCTTAGATCTGCACTTGTTCTTGCATTTCTATGGTTCAAATTTTATAGATCTACTCTTGAATCATGTTTTTGTGTTGATTTTAGGTTCTATCATCTTTCAGTCATAATCTTCTTGTGTTGAAACTTTAGATCTCAATTTTCTTGCAAAATATTGATTAGAAAAGAAAATACAAAAATCTAAGTGTAAATCATTTCATTCATGTTGTCTTAGAGTCATGTTTAGTCATAATAATTGTCACATTATGTTCTAAGTTTGTGTTGAATTTTTATTTTGTTGATTGATTTCTAGATACAGTTGTTCATGTATTATTGCAATTTTTAGCCTATTATCTGAATTTTGAGTCTAATTCATGCATTTTATTTAGTTCATAACATGTTCTAAATCAATTCCTAGAAATTGTCTTGTTGAATTTTGTTTTGGTTTTCTAAGTTTCCTATATGATGCCTATAAAGAAATTGAGTTGTGATGCTGAGTTGTGGCTGGATTTATGAATCAAAATAAGCCTTAAGATCTCTTGAATTGTTTTACTCAAGACAATTGAGCATAAACAGACACAAATTGTAACTATCCAAGCCTTAAGCAACATAAACGTTATTCTTGATTTCTAGGTTGAAATTCAGGTTGTTGTCAGTTCTGGCGCACTGTCTTCTTAACTCCGCTATGGCCTGAATACTTAGATTTTTTAAAATTAAATTTTAACTAGACAAGATAGACATTTGGATGAAAACAATGAAAAAATAATGAACAAAAATGAAAAATTAATTAGCAAGAAACGGTGATAAAGATTAACGTCAAAATACACGTCCACAACATAAAAAAAATGTGTATGCTTGAAAATTATTCATTATTTTGTGTTGTATTACAAGCCTATTTGACTTCTTGGAGTTTTTCATCATTTATATGTGTTTCCTAATTGACATAACTAGAATGTTTCTTTGACTCTTGTTTTTAATTTGTCAACCTAATCTAGTGCCATTCTAGGACTTCCTTTGTGTTCCACCTTGGCTTGTGGTGATGTCCTTTTGCTTTATTTTTCCTTGAATCTCATTGAATTAATGTCATGTTAAATTTTCTTTTGGTTTAGTTTTCATTTCATATTTTGGTTTCTTGCTTGTGTTCTTTTTTTGTGTGTGTGTGTGTATAAGTGTTGCCTATAATAAGGATTGGAAGAGGAAATTGGTGCATAGCTTGAAAGAAGATTTTTGAGTCTTGGAGGTTAACCATCCAAGGAGCACCATTGGATTTGAAGCAACCAAATCCTCACCATATTTTGAGTGAAACACTTGAGAAAACAAACAAGCATTGAAGATAAATTTGAAGACCTTAATTGCTTTGTTAAATTTGTTGTAATGGAACAATTGAGTGCTGGATTTTTTCTATTGCAATTCCTTGTATTTGGACATTCTTCAAGGGTCTATTGATAGTCTCCAAGATACCACCCTAACCTCTATTTGTGTGTAATAGCTTAGTGTAGACCGTGTAAACTAAGTGAAGAGTTAGTTGGGACCTCCAAAGGGTCATCCAAGCCTTCACATAGGAAACTGTCTATCTTGCTTTAAATTTCCTTTACCTTCCATTGTCAAACAACCTAGATAGCTTGTTTTTTACCAATTAGTTTTTACCTTATCTTTCACACCTCTTTTAGTGTTTATTTTGGCTAGTTTCAACCATAGCTTCATTTTCCTTTTGTTTTCAAACCCCAACAAGAAAGAACCACAACTTAGGAACCAACATGAGTCTTCATTCTTCATCTAGTATTAATGTTAAGGGTTCTACTCCTAAGGACCCCTTGTATAGGATATTAGATGAGTTGAGATCCCTAAAATTATGGAAAGAAAAACAAAAGAGAAAAGAAAAAGGAAAAAAAGATTGGAAGAAATAAGTCAAGATGAAACAGAGAAAATAAGAGAGGAAGAAAGAAGAAAAATAATGAAATAAATGAAAAGAGAAAAACATGTCTCCTATAGTAGTCATGACTTTTGCAAGAAATTAAGTGAAGAACTTAGCGACTATTATGGAGGGTGGCATAGGTCACATACTAAACACCACTCCCAAAGAAGAGAAAAGGATAGAAGGCCTCAAGAGGTTAAAATTAGCCTCTCATATTTCCATGGAAAAGATAATGTTGAGGCTTACCTAGAAGGTTGAACAACTCTTTGCTTGCCATAATATTAGTGAAGAGAGAAACGTTTTGTTGGCTACCCTTAGCTTTCAAGGGTATGCCCTCTATTGGTAGACTTCCCTTGTTAGGGAAAGAAGGATTCATGGAGATCCTCCTGTAGAGTATTGGAATGGTCTTAAGAGTGCCCTTACGAAGAGGCACATTCCCTCCTACTATGAAAGGGAGCTTATGGACCAGCTCCAAAGGCTTAGACAAGGGAGTATGAGTGTTGAAGAATATAGACAACAAATGGAACTACTCCTTTTAAGAGCTGGACATAGGGAGGAGGAAAGAACAAGCATAGTTAGGTTCCTTAGTGGGCTTAATATGGAAGTGAGGGACAAGGTTGAACTCCTTCCATATAGGGACCTAGATGAGCTAGTTCAACTTTGTATAAGAGTGGAGCAACAACTTAAAAGAAAGCCTTCTTAAAAATCTTATGGCTTTCACTCTTATCCAAGGAAGGACCAAGCCCAAGGAATTTAGGGAGCTACACCTTCAAATCCCAAGGAAGATAAAGGTAAGACCATAGATAAATCCACCCAAGACTAGTTCCCAAGCAAGGACTAGCAATATTAAATGCTTCAACTGTCTTGGGAGAGGTCGCATTGCCTCTCAATGCCCTAAAAGGAAACCATGATTATGAAGGGTCAAGACATTTATAGTAGTCAAGAGGAGACTACTTCTTCCCCTTCCTCTAGTGGAAGTGAAGATGAAGTAACATGTGAAGAGTCTAGTGAGGAAGTCTACCCTATGAAGAAGTTGACCTCCTAATGGTTAGAAGGCTCATCAAAGGCCAATCTTGTGATCTATCCCAATCCCAAAGAGAGAACATCTTTAATACAAGATGGAAAATTTTAGATAAAACTTGTTCTCTTATTGTGGATAGTGGATCTTGTTGCAATTGTTGTAGCACAAAATTAGTTTCCAAGTTGAACCTCACTATCATTCACCACCCAAAACCTTATAAACTTCAATGGCTCAGTGAGCAAGGGGAAATGATAGTTAACCAACAAGTGAAAGTACCTTTCTCCATTGAGACATATACGGATGAAGCTAATTATGATATAGCTCCCATGGAGGCAGGGCATATTCTCTTAGAAAGGCCATGACAATTTGATAGGAAGATCATTTACAATGGCTTAACTAATGAGATTACTCTCACCCATCTTGACACTAAATTTGTGTTGCATCCCTAAACACCTTCGTTGCTAAGGATGAACTTACAATGAAGGACAAAAGGGATGAGGAAAAGTTAGAAAGAAAAAAAAAGGTTAGTAATGCCTTAGGTTCAAAGGTTAAGGAGAAGGAAACAGAGGAAACATGTTCTTCTAAGAAAGTTGTAAAGAATGAGAGTTATTTTACAACAAAAAGAGATATTAAGAGAGCTCTTCTTCTTAAGAAATCTTTCTACCTTCTCCTCTCAAGGAAGACTTCCCTTAGCACTGCCACAATTCCCCCACTTGAGACCATTCCCCTAAAGGTCCAAGAACTCTTATAGGAATTTGGTGATGTATTTCCCAAAGAGATACCCCCTGGATTACCTCCTCTTAGGGAAATAGAACACTAAATAGACTGTGTCCCAGGAACAAGCCTTCCAAATAGGCCAACATATAGGACCAATCCTCAAGAGACCAGGGAGATTGAATCCTAAGTTAAAGAATTGTTGGAGAAGGGTTGGGTCCAAGAGAGCCTAAGTCCTTGTGTTGTGACTGTGTGGTTGGTGCCTAAGAAGCATGGTAAGTGGAGAATGTGTACAGATTGTAAAGCCATCAACAACATAACTGTGAAGTATAGTCACCCTATTCCTAGGCTTTATGAGTTGTATGATGCAAACATATTTTCCAAAATTGATCTTACAAGTGATTATCACAAAATAAGGATCAGAGAAGGTGATGAGTAGAAAACCGCTTTCAAGACCAAGTTTGGGTTGTATGAGTGGCTAGTGATGCCTTTTGGGCTCACTAATGCACCAAGCACCTTCATACGGATAATGAATCATGCCCTAAGGGATTTCATAGGTAGGTTCGTAGTTGTTTATTTTGATGATATCTTAGTCTATGGTAGGGACCTAGATGATCACTTAGGACATCTAAGGCAAGTTGTTTTGGTTCTTAAAAAACACACCCTCTTTCCTAATAAAGATAAATGCACCTTTTGTGTCGATAGTGTAGTCTTCTTAGGCTTTGTGGTTAGCAAAAATGGGATGCATGTGGACCCTGAGAAAATCAAGGCCATCCAAGAGTGGCTGATAAGTGTCAAATTTAAGTTGTTTTTGGGTTTAAATTGTTAGCACTTATCCTTTTATTGTAATAGTTTTCTTCCAAATTACCTTTAAATTTAGTTATATATATATATATTGTATATTTACTAATATTTTTGCTTAAATATGAAAGATTCATCCATGACTCTGTAGGTTTTTTATGGTTGTTTGATGGATCCCAAAACAAAGCTTAAAGGAAAGGAAAAATGGTCATTTCATGAAGGTTTCTGACCATAAATTTGCTCAGGCTAGCATCTAGCTCGCCTGGGCTAAAGAGAAAACTTTAGCCATAAGCAAACCACTCGCTTGGGTGAGCTGATTCCTTCAGGCCTTAGTAAACAAGCTTGCTTGGGCGAGTTCCCCCTGAACTAGATGTCTTTTCAATAAATAACCATGGAAGGGAAGAGGAAAAATAAGATATTAATAGTTTAAAATCAGTAGAAAAATGTAGAAGAAGAAGAAGAAGAAGTAGAATAGTGGTGCCAAGGCGCTATAGAGTTGTGATTGTTGATCACTTTGTCATTTCTCTTCCTAGTCTTATGCTTTGCACAATGATCGGTTAGTTTTTCTTAAGGATTTGATGTAATCTTTGTACCCTTA
Source organism: Glycine max (assembly GCF_000004515.6). Lineage (NCBI taxonomy): Eukaryota > Viridiplantae > Streptophyta > Magnoliopsida > Fabales > Fabaceae > Glycine > Glycine max. The sequence continues at coordinate 34,461,374 of NC_038242.2, read as the reverse complement.
TGTATCCCTTTTGATATTATATATGTATTAATCTTTTCTACTCATTATTGGTAATTTCACTCTACTCTTAATGCTTGATTTTATTTGATCACTAGTGTCATGAAAATGGATTTTAAATGAAAGTAATCTTAGAATTTGAACTGAATGATTTTACTCTCTATGTTATGTTGCTAGGAATAGAGTGTAATGTTTTGATTGCAAAAAGCACAAGAATATAATTGTAATGCTGGGATATTTACTGTATACGCGAGGGATCGATATCTGGTAAATGTTCTTAGGTTCCAAGTGTGAGGAATTGACTTGGGATAATTATGTGTGCATCATTAATGTTATAAAATGATTTATACATGTTAATCTTATTAAGATACTAAGGGTATGAATGATGAAATTCAATCCTATTTTTTCTTGAATTAATTTAAGTCATTTTTGGAATTTACGTATTTTTGACGCACTAAATTATGTTATTTATGTTATTTTCACTATTCTTTTACTTTTAGTTATCTTTAGTTAGTTAAACCAAAACTAATTATATTCGATTAAATTTGTACATAACTATTAAACTGATAACTTTTATCCGAATGAATTAAGTAACTCATGTAGAAGCATATATGATATAAAGTTTTGATGATGCCAAATATGAGCGCGATTCAAGTCAAGAATCTAGAAATTCAAGAAGAATGATGTACTTAGTTCCTAGGATCTTAGAAAGAATTCCTTAATTGATCCTGCATAGTTTTGGTCAAAGGATATTTTACAAAAGCTTTTTAAGAATTCAAAAATATGATATTTTGTCTCTGGTAATCGATTACCAGTGGCCAAACTGATTTTTGGAATAGTTTTACAAATTCCGAATTTGATTTTAAAAGGCTATAATCGATTACACACAGTATGTAATCGATTACCAGAAGTTAAAACTATTTGTAACAGCTTTTAGAAATTTGAACTTAAATTTTAAAAAGCCTATAATCGATTACAACATTTTTGTAATCGATTACTAGACACAAAAATTCAAATTTCAAGTCTGAAGAGTCACAACTCTTCAGAAACTAACTGTGTAATCGATTACCACATTTATGTAATCGATTACTAATAAGGAATTTTTGAAAATAACTCCCAAGAGTCACAACTATTCAAGAAGTTTTTGAATGGCCATCAAAGGCCTATAAATAGGTGACTTGGGATACAAAATTCCTTAGAGTTTTTTTTAACAACATTGTCTTATCCTCTCAAAACCAAATTGTCTTATCACTCTCAAAATATTCCTTGGCCAAAATACTCGCAAATTCAATAAAGAATCTTGATCAATCTTCAATTGTAATATCCTTCTCTTAAAGAGAGAAAATTCTTCTTCTTCTTATTCAAAGAGATTATTTAAGAGATCAGGGGTCTCTTAAGTTGTAAGAATATCTGAACACAAGGGAAGGGTGTCCCTGTGTGATTCAGAGTTTGTAGAAAGATTTTTACAAGATAGTGGAAATCTCAAGCGGGTTGCTTGGGGACTGGATGTAGGCACAGGGCGTGGCCAACCAGTATAAAATCTGAGTTTGCATTCTCTCTTCCCTTAAACATCTTTTATTAATTGCTATTTATCTTTGGCTTTAAAGAAGTTTATTTTTGAATTGTCTTTTGAGTAATTCATATTAAGGGTGCATTGTTAATTCAAAAAGAGAGTTAAATTTTAATTGGGAATAATTTTTGTATCTTAATTCAACCCCCCTTCTTAAGATAACTAAGGTCCTAGAAATTGGGAAGCCATAGAAATTGGGCCCTACATTCCCGCTATGGTTTCATGAAATACAACCATAGAAAAACCTAGGGAAGAATGGAGTGAGGAGGAAAAGAAATTAGTTCAATACAATTTAAAGGCTGAAAATATAATTACATCTGCTTTAGGAATGGATGAGTAATTTAGGGTATCAAATTGTAAAAATGCAAAAGATATGTGGGATACCCTACAGGTAACACATGAAGGTACAACAAATGTAAAAAGATCTAGGATAAATACATTGACACATGAATATGAATTATTTAGAATGAATCCAAATGAAAGCATGCAGACATGCAAAAGAGGTTCACACACATAATTAATCATCTTGCACCTTTAGGAAAAATATTTCCAAATAAAGATCTTATCAATAAAGTTTTGAGATGCTTAAGTAGGGAATGGCAACCCAAGGTAACAACCATTACTGATTCGCGAGATCTATCTAACATGTCTCTTGCTACTTTGTTTGGAAAGTTACAGGAACATGAAATGGAATTGATGAGATTGAATCAACATGAGGAGAATGATAAGAAAAAGAAAGGAATTGCTCTTAAAGATTAATCATCAACCCAAGAAGAAAGTGATAAGGAGGATTCAATCGAAATAGACGAAGATGATGATCTCAGTCTATTTGTAAAAAGATTCAACAAATTTCTAAGAGTCAGAGGAAATCAAAGAAGATCAAATTTTAATTCAAAGAAAAGGGCAGAAGATTCATCCTCTATTCCAAAATGTTATCAATGCAATCAGCCTGGACATCTGAGGGTTGATTGCCCAATATTCAAGAAAAGAATAGAGAAATCTAAAAAGAAAGTCTTTAATGAAAAGAAGACTAAGAAGGCCTACATTACATGGGATGACAATGATATGGACTTATCTGAAGATTCAGAAAACGAAGTTGTAAACCTGAGTCTGATGGCCAAGAATTATGAAAGCGATGAAGAGGATTCCTTGAAGAAGAGTTGGTACATAGATAGCGGATGCTCTAAACATATGACGGGAGATGCATCGAAATTCACTCATATTTCTCCCAAGAAAAGCGGACATATGACTTATGGCAACAATAATAAAGGTTGAATTATTGGAGTTGGAAAAATAAGTATGAATTCATCTACCTCCATTGAAAATGTTCTACTTGTTGAAGGTCTTAAGCACGGTTTGCTAAGTGTCAGTCAATTATGTGATAAAGGCTATCTAATATCATTTGACTCTCATAACTGTGTTATTGAAAACAAGCATGATAGGAATATAAAGCATATAGGCTATAGAACTAATAATGTTTACATGATAAATTTAAATAAAAAAACAAAACCATGATCAATGTTTTCTTAGTAAAGATGATGATCCTTGGTTATGGCATAAAAGGATTGCCCATATAAACATGGAACATTTAAATAAACTGATTTCAAAAGATTTAGTAATTGGTTTACCAAAACTCAATTTTGAAAAAGATAGATTATGTGATGCACGTCAGAAAGGAAAACAAGTAAGGGTTTTTTTAAAATCTAAGAATATTGTGTCAACAACTCAACCCTTACAACTGTTGCATATGGATCTTTTTGGTCCTTCTAGAACTATGAGTTTTGGAGGGAACTATTATGCTCTTGTTATTGTTGATGATTACTCTAGATATACATGGATATTATTTCTCACTCATAAAAGTGATGCATTTCATGCATTCAAGAAACTTGCAAAAGTTATTCAAATAAGAAAAATCTTAAATTGCATCTATAAGGAGTGATCATGGAGGAGAATTTGAAAATAAAGATTTTGAATCATTTTGTGATGAACATGGCATTGAGCATAACTTTTCTGCACCTAGAACTCCTCAACAAAATGGAGTTGTTGAGAGGAAAAATAGATCCTTAGAAGAAATTGCTAGAACTTTACTAAATAATACATTTCTTCCAAAATATTTATGGGCTAAAGCCGTAAATACTGCATGTTACATCATGAATAGAGCTTTAATAAGACCAATCTTGAAGAAAACTCCATGAGTTATTTAATGGAAGAAAACCTAACATTTCACATCTTCATGTATTTAGATGCAAATGTTTTGTGCTAAACAATGGTAAAGACAATTTAGGAAAGTTTGATGCTAAATCTGATGAAGGTATTTTTCTTGGCTATTCATTGCAAAGTAAAGCATTTAGAATATATAACAAAAGAACTATGATTATTGAAGAATCCATTCATGTTTCTTTTGATGAATCTAATGCTATTTTGTGAAGAAAAGATGTACTAGATGATATTTCAGAATCATTAGAAGAAATGCATATTCATGGAGAAGATCACAAAGGTAAAGGAGATGGAAATAATGAAGATTTTCACATTGGTGAATTTAAAGCAAATGCTGATCTTCTAAGAAAATGGAGAGCTTCTAGATATCATCCTCTTGACAAAATCATTGGTGATATATCAAAAGGGATCTTCCTCCACCACCACCGCTGCTGGTCACCGCTGCCAAGGAACCTCTAGAGACCCACCCACACCAGTTCCTCCATCTATTTCAACTCCTCGATCATCCACATTATTTTCCTCAGATGATCAACATCAGAGGTACTACGCTCAATTCTGTAATAGAGTCATTCTAGATCCTAAGTACCTTGACCTTGAATTTTTTGATGAAGAAACATTTGATTGTTACCAAGTGTTTCAAAATTATGCTTTGGTTGATTTCATGTCTCTGAAACTTCCTCACTTTCCTGAATTAGTTAAGGTTTTCTATAATAATTTGAAGATTTGGGATGATGTTCTTTACTCTGAAGTGCATAGTATTCCCATTGTTGTTGATCAGTCCTTGTTTTATTCGTTGACTAAGCTACCCAGTCAAGGTGTTCCTTTTAAGGGAACTCTTGTTGACGACTGGAAATTTGATTATTCTAGTCATGATGCTCACAGAATGGTCTGCAATGACTAGACTGATATGACCGGTAGATTACTTGTTGGGTCTTTCACTTACGATTTTTGCATCATGCATTATATTATTGTTCATATTTTGCTTCCTCGGTCTTCAAACCTTGCCTAAGCCTCTGAGGAGGATTTGATTGTGTTGTGGGCCCTTCAAACTGGTCGTCAGATCGACTAGGCCCATCTAGTTCAGTACCGGATGCATAAGGCATTATAGGCCAATGCACCTTTGCCTTATCCCCACCTTGTTACTCTTTTTCTTCATCATTTCAATGTTCCTTTGGATGATGAATCATATGTCAAGGTTAAAAAGTCATTTTCCATTGGTGCCGGTGCGGTTACCTTCTTTGGTTACCGAAAGGATGTTAAATTCCTTAGCCATTTTGGAAAACTTTATGGGCTAAGCTAGGAACTAACCTCCTTTTCTCCACCACTTGTCACCCATAGACTGATGGGCAGAGAGAGGTAGTGTGTAACATCCTAGAAATTTCTACCCGGAGTTTTCGGAAACAATGTATTTTGAATGATTATATATATAAATATATATATATATATATATATATATATATATAAGTATTATTCAGTGTATATGCATATATGTTCTTGGTAGAAATAGGAATAATGGGGGCAAGATACGCGGGTTAGGCTAATTAAGGAAGAGAAATCCATAACTGGGAGGTTATGGGTTAATTCTTAATTAATTAGTTTAAAAATCATCGTTTTGCGTGCGACTTAGAATTTAACAAAACCAACCTCTGAACCACGCTCGGGATTTTATTCTGAGCGTTTTGATATATATATTGCTTACTTTCGAAAACTGGCCCCGACGGACACAGAGAAACGCGAGGAACTGGAACCAGAGAAACGGCACGGAAACCGAGGCAGGATTTTAGCGTTTCAAAGGTCAGATTTTTCTCACTTTTTGTGGCTGAGTATGGGTCACAATCAAAAGAGGAAGTGGGCCCTTTTGCTCCACTCAAATGGAGACATGTGGCATAGCTTAAATAAAATAATAGGAAAAGAGAAAACCCTTTTTAAAACAAAAAGCAACTCTCTCTCTCTCCTCACTCAGCCCCACATATTCAGAAGCCTTTTCTCTCCCTCTCTCACGTAGCTTTCTCTCTTCTTCCTCCACCATTGAAGCTCCAAACAAAGCTTCAACCTTTGGTGCCCATTTCTGCTCCAAATCGCGAAAGGAGGGCATTTTCGGAGTCGTGAAGCGCGTCTCTACGTGTGGGACTTCGAAATTTCAGGTTTGGGTGGACTTCTTTCTCTCTTGATTTTCGTGGGTATGGGGTTTTGGGAAATATGATGGGTAGTTTTGCTATGTTTCTGCTTCATGATAGTTATTTGTGAAGGAATTTGTGGAAAGCATGTTGAAATTGCCATGTTTGGATGAGTTAAACATACCCATTCTGTTTTAGGGTTTTTATGATGATGCTTGTGATGTTCATGTGCTGAAATTGCTTATGGAAAACTGTTAGAGATGAAGGGTAGAGTTAACCTAGGGTTAGAAAGTGAGAATGTAGTGTTATGAGTGGAAAAAGAGTGAGGCTTTGAGAGTTGGAAGGTTAAATCTGGATTCTGTAGTATTTAGAGGTTAGAGTGAGTTAATCCTAGCTTGAAATGCCATTTAGGACTTATGAGAAAGGTTAGGCTGTGCTAGAGAGAAAAACAAATGACCAAAGTGAACCAAGAGCCATTTCTAGGGCAAAATTAGGTGTTGAGGAGTCAAATTTTGATTCGGTGAAATTTTAGGCGTAAATCCAGTTTGAACAAGTTTAAATTGATGTTATAGACTTGTGTGAGGTGAGGGTTTGCTTCAAATTTACCTCATTCTCAATTTCACTTCTCAAACCTAGAAAACCCATTGAATGAAGGGGTATTGGACACCTAGATTCTGTGTTGCTGTGTTTTGAAGCTTGACTTTGGTTTAGACATGATTGATACATGATTTGGGACTTGTAGGATTTGATTTGGGCAAGATTGGATGAGGGGAAGTGTGATTTTCGAAATCTGCACTTATGCAGAATTTTGCTGTCAAATAGGTGCAGCAGAATTTTGGCTTTGTGCAGAAAAATTGCTATGCATTTGCTGGTTGTGGAAAGAGTAGTGCAGAATGAGTTCTGGATGTTTACTAGTAGATCCCAACGGTCAAAATGTAGGCTTATGTACTAGAGACTTCCAGTAAAAATTTCGAGTTGATCCAACGGTTAACGAATGGGAGCGAAGAAAATGTTTCTGGGGTATTTGTATGTGAAAAGCTGTGATTTTGGTTGGTGTTTTGGGCAGAGTTTTCTGCCTTTGCCCTGTTTTGCTTGGCTGTGATAGCTTGTGTTGTTTGAATGTTGTATTACTTTGATGTTGGGGAAGCTTGGGAGGATTGATGGGGACCCGGTGTTGAGAGAAACAAAGATATGGGCTACGTGGGAGTACGTGAGCTCAGTTGGAGGTGGGCAACAGGGGATGGTGGGTTTATGCACGCTTTGTGGATGTGGAAAACTTGTTGTGCACCATCGCCCGACCGCCACCTAGTACCACATGTGATGGGTACCCCATAATCCTACAAGCTTGAGATGAGGAAGTGTAGAAGGGTGAAACTTCCTGCTTTTATTCGTTGACCACAGAGTGGTACCTGGAGATATGTCGCGGGGGTCAGGAGACCTTGGGGACGTCAGGTGGGGTGCTATTGCCCAAAACCAAGCTTGACCAATCCCGACCCAACCCGGGCATAGTCAGTCAGTGAGAACCTGTGATGTACCTAAACAGGCGAGCTCCTAGCAGTCAACAGATAAAAGGAACAAAGACCACAAAGCAAGGAGGCTTGTGGTGGCTGGCCAGCTGTGAACTTTGATTGATATGTGGGTTATGACCTCTGGTAATCGATTACCAAGGGTGGGTAATCAATTACAAGGCTTAAAAATGAAGACAGGAGACTAAGATGGTCTCTGGTAATCGATTACCACAGGGTGTAATCGATTACCAGGCTTGAAAACGAGGTCAGGAAGCTATGAGGGCTTCTGGTAATCGATTACCAAGGGGGTGTAATCGATTACCAGGCTTAGAATTGAAGGCAGCAGGTTGTGGAGGCCTCTAGTAATCGATTACCAGTCTGTGTAATCGATTACACAGAGGAATGGGTCACTGGTAATCGATTACCAGGTAGGTGTAATCGATGACACAGTGCCTATTTCAGGTTTTCATGTTCTGAAGCTGTGTGATTCAAGTTTGGCCTCTGGTAATCAATTACCAAGGCTGTGTAATCGATTACCAGAGATGAAAAGCCTTAAGATACCCCTTTTACTTGCATGTAGTGGTTATGAGACGAATTGTATGCGGCGCAGTTAGATTCTTCATGAAAGAGTCTACCCCTTTCTTTTTTTTCTTGTAGATCGTGATGGCGGCGCAGCTAATCCATGATCGAGTAGAGATGGAGTGCCTAGAGGGAGTTTGGGAGACCCTCGAAGGCAACACAAGGTGCCGATTTCGAGGCACGATTCAATTCACGACTACTTCTTTGGTGCATCCAGATGAACCGGCGCGTACCCTTCAGCGCACTGTAGAGTGGATACTACCCACGCCTACACCATATCGTCTAGTGGAGCCAGTCCAAGTGATCGAGGTGACGTCATCCGAGGAAGACCCTGAGGAGGATCCCGAGGAGCTACCTCCTGAGCCTGCTGCGGATGCTCTTGACTTTCTAGAGGGTGATGAGGACCCACTTCCTGAGGTGGATTCTCCCGAGGAAGTCATGTCGGCATCTGAGGCAGACTCTACGGAGGATAGTGGCCTGAGAGAGATGGCGACCAGTGGAGGCTCTTCATCATAGTGGACAGTCCCATGGATTAGTTTTGTATACTTTTTTAGGGTGGGTGTATCTAGGACTGACTGTTAGGTTTACCTTTTTGTTTTTGTATGGGTAGACCTGTTGTATAGGAATTTGATGATTGTATACATGTGGCTGAAGCCACCACTATGGACACCTTTGCTCTGGATGACACTGTGTATTTTGTAAAACTCCCATATTTTGAACAGCTTTAAATGATGAATGTATTTATGATCAATCTTGTTACTCGAAAAGAAAGCATTTGCAACTTTATTTGTAAAAGAGTTTATCGACCGTATTTTATTCTTTTATTTTCACGTGACGACCTAAAGTAATGGCTGGTACATTCTTCCTTTTGAAATAGCAAATTAGTTTAGAGATTATGCGCGGTAAGAAAGAAATGACTCCGAATAGAGTTGTGAACTGGCCATTCAGGACTCTATAGTGAGGATTTTCCTTCTAAACCTAGTTATGGTGAAAAGAGAAAGAAATGAAAAAAAAAGGAAAAAGAAGAAAAAAAAAATTTACCATGGTTTTTGTTATTTAAATTATTACTATCAAACCAGTCATTAATTTAGGGACGCCACATAGTGAATGGAATGAGTACCTTCCTCATGTGGAGTTTGCCTATAACAGGGGGATTCATAGAACTACCTGGAAGTCACCTTATGAGATTTTCTATGGGTTCAATCCTCTCACACCTTTGGACCTAATTCCCCTTCAACTTAACACTTCTTTTATACATAAAGAAGGGATATCTAGGTCAGAGTTTGTGAAGAAAATACATGAGAAGGTCAGGAACCAAATAGAGAACCAAATAAAGGTGTATGAAGCTAAATGCAATAGAGGAAGGAAGGAGTTGGTGCTTAATGAAGGGGATTAGGTTTGGCTCCATCTTAGGAAGGATAGATTTCCTACTAAGTGAAAGTCCAACCATAGCCCAGAGGTGATGGCCCTTTTCAGGTCTTAGAGAGGATCACCTCCCAATGTTTATAGGCTACACCTCCCAGAGGATGATGTAATCCTCCCAATGAATGGACCTATCACCAGAGCCATGGCTAGAAGACTCCAAGAATATTTGGCCTGAGATGCAAGAGAATGCCTTAGGGTTCTCATGAGTCTTAGGGTAGATTTTGGGCTCATGGGCTAAGTGTGAGCCCACTTATCTTGATACATATTAGACTAGGGTTTCATTATTTTGGGTCTAATATATAGGGCTCCATAGTGTAGGAAGGGTACCCTAGTAATGTAGGATTTTTCAGCCCTTGTACTTTAGGGCAATTAGATTAGTTTTTGTGTTAGGGGTAGTTTTGTACTTTCACATGCATTAAGTGCACTATTTGATATGTGTGTTGGGAGAGAAATATAATTGAATTGGAAGAAGCACAATCCAATTAAATTTCAGACCAGGCTAAGGAGGAGGTGAGCATTTGTTTCCTACACCCCATTGTCACACTTTGTGCATGTCCTTCGTGCTTTACATGCCTCATGACACCTAAGCACACTTAGTGGAGAATCTTGGACTTGATCTTGGATTAGTGGGCTGAACAATAGCTGAAATTCACTAATCATAATTAGGGAAATTTTGGCTCCAAATTTGGCTCCACAAATTCAAATTCTAATTCAAGTGAAATTTGAATGGAAATTCAAATTTCCCTCCAATTTTGTGTGACACTTAGGCTATAAATTGAGCCATTGTGTGTGAATTTTTTCAACTTTAATCATTTTAGAAATTTGACTTCAAAGCTCAGACCTCATTTGAGGCATAAATTTTGTGCCCCCCTCTCTCCCTCTCCCTCCACTCATTTTCTCCTACATTCAAGCTCTTATCCATGGCTTCTTATGGTGGTGAGCTTGTTCTTGACTCATCTTCTCCTTGAAATGGTGTCTCCAATCGCCTTTCCTCCTTTTGCATTCTGCTGCCATTGATCTTCAAGAAGCAAAGGACTACATTAATGAAGAAGATCCAAGACCTACAAGATGTACATGGAGCTACATCAGGGTATATGGTTGTCATTGCTCATTATATAGATAGCTCTTGGACCCTTAAAAGTCAAATTTTGAGGTATGTTAAAATTATTGAACTATTAATACATTATTTGGACTATTTTGTATAATTAAATGATTGTCACTGTTCATCATTTAGATATAGCTCTTGTATGATTAAATGATTGACTCTTATAATTTTAGGTTCATTTATGTCCAAACCTGGCATACCCTAATTTCGTCCAGGGACTATTATTTGCTTATATTTTGATTCTTGGTAGCCGAATTGAGCTGCTTGACACCAGTTGTCGCGTAATCCAAAAGGTTTCTTGATGTATCGGTAAAGGATGTAGAAAATACCCAAAAGGGTCATTTTAAGGCTTTTTCTGAACCTTGGCTTGCCCAGGCTAGCCTCTGGCTCGTTTGGGCCACCAAATAACTTCATGTTGAAGTAACTAGCTCGCCTGGGCGAGCAAGGTTGCTGCAGGATGAAATAACAGCTTGCTTGGGCGAGCTGTCATGACCCCAAATGCCTTGTTTTGATATAAATAAGTGTGAAGAGAGGCTAAGAAAGGGGTTCTGAAGTCCAGAGGTGAAGGATTGGAGAGAAAGAAGATAAAAGATGAAGGAAGAAGAGAAAAAGAAGCTAAATCACCGATGAATCACGACTGTAATCGATTTCTACATCGTTCTTCGGTCGTTCTTCGTTCTTCATCCGGTTAGTGTTTGTATTTAAGGATATTAACATGATTAATGGACCCTTAGAGGGCCTCTTTATTGTTTTGTGCATCTTCATTTCCTTTTTCCTATCATCTGTAACCGCTTTTCTTTTGTAAAGTAAGTTATAACTGATCGTTAATACCGTAAATCATCTTTTTAAAGAGATTGAAAGTTAATGAATAAAACCAAGATGGAATCAACATATAACTGATTTTCTCTTCATTAAAATCACTTGAGATCGTTTCAAGGTCCAACGCCTTAATGATTATCTCCTCTTTTCAAAAATCAAAAGATCGTTTCAAGGTTCAACATCTTAAACAACCCTCTCCACTTTTCAAGTTTAAAAAATCATTTCAAGATCCAAGGCCTTAAACGACTTTTGTTCGTAATTAAAATCAATCTTTCAAAGAAACATAAAAATAATTTAACACATAAACTTTCAGACTTAAAGAATTACGTAGGTTTGATTTCCTCATCAGACTTGAGGATACGTAGGAGCAAGGGCAACATCCTTGTCGACCCCAAAAAAATAATTAACATAAAAAGGGAAAATACATAATTTTGAAGTCATGTTTTGCACACTTGATTAGAGGCTGTCGTCCCTTGTGACGGGCGTGTAGGGTGCTAATACCTTCCCTGTGCGTAAACAACTCATGAACCTTCATTTTTAAAATACGTAGACCTTCGCCTTATTGTTTTTTCTAGCATTTTCCTCAAATAAACGTTGGGGGCGGGGGGGGGGGGGGATTGGGAGTCGAGGGAGGGGACAGGGTTAAAAAAACTAGCCCTGACTCGCCCCGTTGCCATGACTACTATTGACCTTTTGCTCTACACAATGATCGCTTAGTTTCTCCAAAGGATTGGATGTAATCTTCGTACCCTTATGTATCTCTTTTTATTGTATATGTATGAATCTTTTCTACTCACTACTGGTGATTTCATTCTGATCGTAATGCATGATTCTTTTTTATCACTAGTTTCATGAAATTGGGTTTTGTTACACCCTCTACTCGAGATATATGAAAATAAATAAAATATATAAAAATATATTGGTAAACAAATTCATGTGGATAAAAGGTTCACATTCACTTCACATTACCAAATAAAATTTATTAAAAATATATTCGGCTTAAAACAAGGCGGTCAAAATTTACAAAAAAAAAATGTTTTGTTAAATCAGTGAGGTAAAATAAAATAGACTATCATCATGCAATTAATATAGATACTTATGTCTCCAATGTCACATCCTATCAGAGCATTGTGTCCCGACGTCCTTCAGCACAAGGTTCCTTAAAGGAATTCACCTAGGCATCTGCTCCTCCGAACACAAAGTTCAAGATCATCATAGGATCCAAACACAAACAACACACAAGAAGTGAGTTATCACATTCCTAACTAATGGAGAGAAACAAGATAACATGTAGGTATAAATATCATATAAAAAAATAAAACTTACTTAAACATAGCTCACGTCATTTCACCATTTTTTCGCCCAACATCACATCACAACACGATACATTTCATTCATTTTCACAATATTCACGTACTCAAGGATCACAACACAATGTCATCAAGTCAATCAATATCGATCAATATACAAGCGTTATGCAACATATACACTAAGACTCAATCCTATATGCAATGTGGTACAATGTTAGTGAAAAATCATGTCGGGCGCCTAGGAGTACATGACAAGACAAATCACACACTAGTAAGTCAGGTCACTCTCTCAAGGTAAAATCATAGGGAGACCAGTCAGGGTCACACTGTTTTGCGAGAATGCTCCAACCATATGGAATCAACATAGGCTTAAAGGAGCACTCAAACCGGGTGTATTTACCCCCAAGGCCTACACTCTGAAGAGTCCATCAGGGCCTCTCCCTCCTGATTTAGGTCCAACCAAGAAAACATTTTAGCACACAGACTCTATGAACTGTACAAAACACACAACTCCTCAATTATTATCAAAATAGTTTTAACTCTTCGCCCTTAAAGGGTCTGTCTTAGCATTAACTCGTCGCCCTTAAAGGGACTTAGCATTAACTCGTCCCCCTTAAATGGTCTTATAGTCGTGTGATTGTACAATTCATAGTTCATAACTCAATGCACACAACATCTCAACCACATGCATACTCAATTTATCATATACACTCGATCTCAATCACAATGGTATAATCTCAATTTAGCAAGTTATCACACTTCATGAATCATATACACTTACCTATGAACCATGCAATACACACAACTACTCAATTGTTTTCAAAATCATTTTAACTCGCCGAATTCCCACAATGGATCCCATCACAATACTTGTCGCCCTTAAAGGGTCTTACAATTGTGTGATTGCACAATTTATAGCTCACAACTCAATACACACATCTCAATACACATGTATTTCACCATTCATCACAGATTCAATTTATCACATACTCACAATTTGAATCGCCATTTCATAATCTCAATATAATAATTTATACAAAAGGTTTATCACAACATGAGGAGTATAACCCCTCAAATAATTTCACACAATTATATCAAAATCAATTGATCTAAATCATAGGTATAAAAATAAAAACACCAGTAACACTCAATTTTATCAACCAATTCGTATCAGGACATCAATATTGTATTTATAATCATAAAGGAAAAAATTATAATTCAATAAAGATTCCAAAATAAACCCAATTTAATCCTCTAAGGATCCCTACACGTGCATTCTAATCCCCAATTGCTATAAACTCATCCCCTACCTCCAAGCGGGCTCACGTGTGTTCCGGCAGCCATAGCGGCATCTCTAGCAATTTCCTGAGATTCCTCAATTTTTTCTTCTGATTGTTCTGATAGGGTTCTCAAACGTTAGAGAGAAGGAGAAGGGATTGAAGTCTCCATTTTGTACTGTCTTCGTGCGATTTTGTTTCCTCTCTCCATGGATATTATTTCGCAAATCCCAAAGGTGAAGGTGTGTAGAATTGAATCTTGAACCACATATTAAACGTTTATGACAATCCAATGGTTAACGAATCCGGGATCGTAGTTTTACTAAGACAGTTTTGGGTTTTTGCGGGAAAAGAAAAAAGTTATGATAAAAAGGGTTTTCTCTTAGGTCCGAAATCCGTTCGTAATTCTCAACGGTGAGAATGCTCAAATTTTAGTTGCAAACAGGGTGCTTAAATTTTACTACGATCCAACAGTTAATGAGTCTGGGATCGTTATTTTTCTGAGATAGATTTGGTAGTTTACGGGAAAAAGAGAGGGTTTTGGGAGGGGAAAAGGGAAAACGAAATTGAGGGGGAAATGAGGCGTAGAAACTATCATCAGTTTCCAAACTTACCTCACATGTCTCTATTTATAGCTATGCTACTCATAACCTATCATTTACTCTATTTATTTATTGTTATCATTTTAGAAAAATAAACTTTATTTTATTCCCTATCAAATATATATTTTTTTCTTCAAATCATTATTTTAATACATCTATTTGCCTTTATTTATTTAATTATAAAAACCTCATCATTTTCTAAAAATTTATTTATTATTTTTTTTTGCTAAAAAGGCTTTTTAATTTATTATTTTTAAGTTTGACTTGAAAGTACTCTTAGAATTTAAACTGAATGAATTTACTTTTTATGTTATGTTGTTAGGAATAAAGCATACCGTTTTGATTTCAAATAACACGAAATTATGATTGTAATGTTGGGATATTTATTTCATATGCGAGGGATCGATATTCGATAAATATTCTTAGGATTCTTAAGTGAAAGGGATCGATTCGAGGTAATTTAATGTGTTCATCGATAATGTTGGAAAATAATTCATATATGTTAATCTTATTAAGATAATGAGGGTATAAACGATGAAATCCAATCCTACGATTTTCTTGAATTAATTAAATTCATTATTATTTTTTCCGTAATTTTACATATTTCTGACGTATTATATTTCGTTATTTCTGTTATTTTGTTACTTTAGTCATCTTTCGTTAGTTAGACAAACCCATGATATTTTGATTGAATTTGTACATGAATATTAAACTAATAACATTTATCCGAAGGAATTGAGTAACTCAAGTCCCTAGGGAGATGATCTATTTTTATAAATTGGTAACCTGCAATGACATTGGTACTCTTATCAATAGTCTAACACCTGCCTCAATGCACAAAGGCTAAAGGGGCACTGGACTTCTTGCGGCCTAACACCCCAATGCCATTATCTCGCTTCCTATTAGCCAAAAGAGAGGAACAAACATCGAGGGAGACCTCAGCTACAACAATAATGGGGCCAACTTGAATAGCAGGTTGACCCCTTTCTCCAGTAAGAGGAATGGCAGCAAACGATGGCATAGTCCCACCAACAAGTCCAACCTGCTTCAAAAGGGGTATCCAAGCGAAGTCACATATAATACTTGCAAAACAAATAGCAACAACACACCCAGTGCTAGTCTAGGCCGACACCTACCTCAAACACAAAAGATGACAAGGTAAGGAACTTTACCATCTAAGACATTTAGAGGATCGTCCACCAAAGGAAGAGACAAAATGGCCCACGCATCTAGAAATGCAATCCTACCCCCCAAGGGTATTGGATAGAAGACTCCAAGAGGATTGGACTAGAGCTGCTAAAGAAGGCCCCAAGGTTCTCATGAACCTCAGGGTAGATTTCTGAGCCCATGGGCCAAGGTTGGGTCCACTCTTCTTTGTAAATATTAGAATAGGTATTTCCTTCTTTTAGGCCTTGTATTTTGGACATTCTTGTAGTATAGGGTTTTAGCCTAGTATTTCAGGGCATTTTGAGTAGTCTATGTAGTAAGGACCTTTTTGTATTTTCATGTATTTTGGCATGGGGGTGAGCTTAGCTATTACAGGGGGTGTGTGTAGCTAAGCTTTAGCTTCTCAAGGAAGCTTCTCCATGAAGCTTCACAAGGAAGTTTCTCAAGAAAGCAACCTTGTAAGACACACTTCAAAGTTCAACTTCTCTCCCTCTTTTCCTCCTTCAGTTTCGTGCTCCCCTCCTTTTTCTATCTCTCTCTCTCTCTCTCTTTCTTTTCCTCCATTGAAGCTTCCTCTCTAAGCTTCTTATCCAAGGCACTCTCTTGATGGTGAAGCTCCTTCTTCCATGGCTTATTCCCTAGTGGATGGCGTCTCCTCTCACCTCTTCTCCTTTATCTTTCGTTGCATCTCCATGGTGGAAAATCACCATTGAAGCTCAAAGATCCAGCCTCCGTAGAAGCTTCACAAGCAAGCTTTCATCATCTAGCAAGGCCGACAACTGCTCTAATATAACTTTGCCGACCCTCTCCACAAGGGTCAATGGATCCTCGTCAAACGACTTGAACCTGGTGGGGCTAGACTGCCAGTAGAATGGGAAACAGGGCTCTCTGTCAAGGTTGAACATCAATGGCAAGCTATTAGCCACGATATCAGTAGCTAGGACCTTGAAGAAACGGTCCTTGAAGCAGCGAAATACGTTCGAGTTAAACTCGAACAACTTCTTAGATACGCTGTTTAAAGAGACCCAACCGATTTTGCCCATCAACTTCATCTGGAAAAAATACAAAAACACCGACACTTTAGGCCGAATGTTAAAGAAAGGGCATAGAACCTCAAAGGCCTTCACCATGGCCTAACTATAAGGGTGAAGTTTAGAAGGGGTCACATTCAAGTGCTCCAGCAGAGCACACTCAAATATAGTCAAGGGGAGAACTAGACGCAAGATCTCGAAGAGCACCTATACACGAAAAGAAGGGCAGATTGCCCAACACTGCCCTCAGAAAAGGGAAGTCATCAAGACTCACCAATTTCACTTGGCGTGGTAGAGCAGCGACACTCACTGCAGACGTAATGGAGGACCGATACTTCAAAACATCACCCCTCACCTATTCAAAGCTAGTAAACACGAGGGGACACAACACTATGACTACGCCGCACACGAGGGGATGCCCTAACGTCCCCACCACCACTTCTTCTGGCTCCCCCAGAAATAGAAGGGGGGAGAATTATCGTGACGGGAATAGGTTTCCTGACCGAAGAAGCAGCAAAAGGTCATGCCCTCCCACGGAGGTGAGAAGTATCTTCACCAACACAGTGTGAAACCCTCGACCTTTCCAAGGAAGAAGATTTGAAGTTGCATGGTGAGTCTCCTCCAAGGAGTAATCGCTGATGGAGATGACCTCTTGGTCCACCAGGGGTTGCTGAATCAAACCCCTGGAGTCATTACCACCCATGCCTATGGCAGAGTCAGAAATGAAGGAAAACATTGTCAGAGAGAATACCTTGAAAGCAAAGAAGGAAAGTGAAGAAGAAGAAAAATCACAAATCGCGAACAAGAAGATTCAGGAAGAAAAGGCTGAAAATCAAAGTGACATTGATCGAAAATCAAACGCCCACTTCATTTAAAGATAATTTATCTCTTCCATGACCTGTTCATTCCCTTTATCTATGTCATTCGACTTTTCATCACCCAAATCATATACATCTATAACTTTTGCATGCATAACAAGCCAAATATTTTGTCTTTTATTTTTCACATAGAATACTTTCTTGGCTTGAGATGCCCAAATAAATGGATCATCACAAATATCATTCCCTGTATGTTGCAAATAATTGAAACTTTCGAATGTCATGCCTAAATTATCAATTTTGCAACCCTTATTTATGTCAACCCAATTACATCTAAAAAGTACAACCATATATTTTCCTGAGTAATCCAATTGAATTATATGTGTTAATGCACTGTCATACCCTAATTTCGTCCGGGGATTATAATTTGATGATATACAACCATTGATTAGCCGCTTCGAGATATTTGGCACCCTTTGTTGCACAATATGTGAAGTCCTGAGACGTGCCAAAAATCAAAAGGAAGCAACCTTACGCGATCCGTGAAAATTCCGTGATGTGACGGAAATCGAAAGGAGGTATTTTTTGTAACCCGTGAGTTTTCGTAACTTCTTCGAGAGCTAAAAAAGAGTAAATACATAATCCGTAAGGATTCGTAACCTTGCGGAAGGAAAATAAGTATCGTTACAAAATTCGTAAAGTTTCGTAACGTTACGGAAAAAGAATTACCAAAAAAGGTAAAGGGGGGTGCATTTAGTAAAAAGGGGGGTACAAATAGAAATCAGGCCCATTTGGGCCTTCCAGATTCTTCCTCCAGAAGGTTGTTGCTTCTGGAGGAAGCAACCTTGCTCGCCTGGGCGAGCTGGGTGGCAAGCTCCTCCCCTATTTTGCTATAAATAGGGGGAGGAGTGAAGGGAGAAGGGGTTCAGCCTTCTTGGCACTTCTCATTCTCTCGAAATTGCTGAGGAAAATTATTTCCGTGAAGAAAATCCAAGCCGAGGCGCTTCCGTAACGTTTCCGTGAGTAATTACGCGAAGATTCTCGACCGTTCTTCAACATTCATCGTTTGTTCTTCGTTTTCTTCAGTCTTCAACGGGTAAGTACCTCGAACCGAGCTTTTCAATTCATTCTATGTACCCGTGGTGGTCCACATTTTGTTTCATGTATTTTTATTCTCATTTTCATTCTCTTTTTATACCCCCTTTTGACGTGCTTAAGTCATTTATTTAAGTCATTTCTCGCCTAATCTAAAAATAAAATAAATTTCCACCGATCGTTTGAATTGTATCATCCGTTAAATTCGGTTAAAATGAATTCTGACCGTTTGGTCGTGCCGTAACCACGTTGGAAATCAAAAAAAGAGGTAAAATAATAATATAATAATAAAAAAAATGCCTTTTAGTAAAATAAAGCAAAAAATCAATCGGACATTTTCTCTTTGGGATTTCTCATTCTTAATTGAATTGACTAATAACTAAAGTGAAACTAAGGCTAAAATCAAATCGCCTAGTCAAGCTCGTCCACAAAAAATAGGGTTTTGAAAGTTTATCATTTCAGTTTCTTACCAAGTAAAATGGATCATTTTTAAGGTCCAATTCCTTAAAATGATCACCTTTCAAGTAAAAAGAATCACTTGATTCACGCATAAGAAAGAACTACGTAGGTCTGATTTCCTCTTCGATGGAGGGTACGTAGGAGCAAAAGCCCCGCTTTTGTCGACCTCAAAGAATAAAAAGAAATAAAAGTTAAGGTAACACAATTTCCACAATTCTAAAAAATAGGCTGTTGTTCTTTGAGACAAACGTGAGAGGTGATAATACATTCCTCAAGCGTAAATACAACTCCCGAACTTAGAATTTTCATTTTGACCGGTTTCCTTCGGTTTTCCCGACGTTTTCCACAAATAAACGTTGGTGGCGACTCCGCGCATCTTTTCTCCTTTGGAAAGCGCACCCGTGAGCCTCGCCCTCGCTCGCCCGCGAAGGGCATGTTGCGACATGCACCATAGTAGTTTATTTCCCCTTCCTTAGGGTGTTTATCTCTTGCACTTGCATAACTTCTCGTCTTAAGAGTAATGACAATTCTACTATTTTGAGTCTTTAAGCACCTTTCATGCTTCTTTGGATGAAATCTAACTCCATTAATAATATAACTATTCTATCTTCTCACAGTTTCTAGTAGACCACGTGCTAGCCACTTTATCATCTGCAACTTTAGCACTATCTTGTTATTGTATGCATGCAATCTGCCACAATTTTAATAACATTCAATCACAAATTTGAATTGATCATGGAATTTGATATTGATAATGGATGATTCTAAACACTTACTCTTTCACAAAAAAAATATGGAAATGATTGACTATGATTTTTGTTAATTTCATATGAAGATAGCCGACGATTGATCTCCTAATAAGATTGATGTGTTCCTTATGTAAAAAAATGTTAAGGGTTTATAAAAGGATGGAAGGTATCAAACCAAATTTCAATAAATATATATATATATATATATATATATATATATATATATATATATATATATACATATGAAAGAAATTTTCTTACTTTTGAAAGAGATCAACATTATTATTATTGAAAAGCACATATATATGTGCTTGTAGCAATGCTTTCTTATCAAGATATTCTCTAGAAACTCTTTTTCTTTTCTTCATATTGAACCCAACTTGACTATTTCTCCCCAATGGTCATCCTCTAGGATTTAAAAGACTTGTATTTTCTACAAAATAGGAATCATCATTTCGATTAGATCGATTAAAATGAGTCTCCACCCCAGAGAGCTATCGTGAACAAAAAGTCAAACATTTATGAGCTAAATATCCCTCTGCAGTAGAACCCTTTGGATGTGCTCGATTTCAAACAAATGACTTTAGAGTATGAAGGAACCTGAAAAATTATTTTAGGTTACAAAATATTGCATATAACTCTAGAATATTATTAAATGGTCCAAAAAATAATCAATACCTTTCAATGGGATACATTCGTCTGTAATGAATTGGACCAGTCACTTTTGCCTCATATGCCAAATGGATTACCAAATGCACCATTATAGTGAAAAAAATGGAGGGAAAATATTCTCTAATTGGCACAACGTTTGTGTTATTTGATGCTCCAAGTGCTCCAAATTAAGCTCATTAAACACCTTACCACATAGTTCTTTGAAGAAATGACAAAGAACAACTATAGCAAAACTCACTTTGCCAGGCAAACAATCTTTCATTGCTTTGGGTAACACCTCCTGCATTTAAAAGATGACAATCATAGCTTTTGAGACCAAATATCTTGTGTTGCTCCCTTTTTATACATCTTGAAATATTATACAAATATTTTTCTAAAGATTTGATTGCTTTGAGCACTTCCAAAATTGTTTCTTTCTCCTTTGATGTCATTTGGTAGCAAGCTCTAGGAAAATATTATTTTCCTTTACGTTGATGCATCTTTGGATGAAGTTAACCTCTTGTGTTCATGTCTACAAGGTTATAGTGTGCCTTATCATTATCCTTTGATTTTCCTTCTAAATGCAACAATGTTCCAATAATGTCATCGCAAACATTTTTTTCAATGTGCATCACATCAAGATTATGACAAAGAACATTATCTTCCCAATAAGGCAATGAGAAAAAGCATTTGTATATGTATCATCACTCATTATTTGTATGCATTGCAAAAGTATCATGAATCAATGTATCCATGTCTTGATTAAACTTCTCTTCTGCTTGAGGTGTCCTCACAAAATTAGAAGATCCAAGTTGTTCATCAAGAGAGATCCAATTAATATATCATTTTAGAAACTCATGATTGATTATGTGTTCATAAGCATCCACCTGAGAACACCACGCATAATTGACACATTTGGTACGCCGACATAAATTTTTTCCATCCTTAGACGATCTTTCAAAAGAAAAATCAAGAAAATTTAGAACACCTTTAATGTACTGTTCTTTATTTAGAGAGATTTCACTCAGACACACCAAACTGAAAAATAAATGAAAAATTACAATAAAGTAGTAATTAGTACACAATGAATTCTAAGTAAAT
Organism: Glycine max; assembly: GCF_000004515.6. Taxonomy (NCBI): domain Eukaryota; kingdom Viridiplantae; phylum Streptophyta; class Magnoliopsida; order Fabales; family Fabaceae; genus Glycine; species Glycine max. The sequence continues at coordinate 34,439,777 of NC_038242.2, read as the reverse complement.
GAATGCATACCATAAAATAAAATTCTAGCATATTAAAACCAAACCAAATAACTTGGATTTGATAACAGAGCAAACAAAGCCAGTCTGTTGTAATAAATGAATACTTGAAAATAAGCATGGAATAGAAAATTAGAAAACCTGGATAAAGGTGGCTGGGCCTCCCAAAAGTTCAAAATACTTTTTGATGCGCTCAACTACCTGCATATAGGAAACATATATGGTTTATGAAATCACATAAAGATGATTGAATAATATAAAGAACCATTTAGAATTTAGTAGTGCATGGCCTACATAATGGCCACACCAAACTGCCCCTTAAATACCTTATTACGTCCCTGCCAAACACAGCCAATGAAGGCAACGTCTTACCACGGAAACCACGTACTACAATTAAGTTTCAGGAAATTTCTTAGTATTGATTGTGGCATGGCATTGGCATGTGCCTTCTAGCTATCATTCTAGCTAGGAATTACACTTAAAATAATAATATCTGCATTTGACTAGAGGATCTTAACTTTTATTCTGAAGATGCTGCCTCCTAATAAAGTTTGGTCTTAAAAGAATAAATTATTAACCAATGGTCTTAAAAGAATACACATATATTTACTTCTTTTTATTATTATTATTATTATGTAACATTAATTTCCCTAGAAGAAGGGAAGGTGGAATGTTACATATACTCTCCATGATTTTAGCTAGTATGTATGTATTTGCTCAATGAATCTCATTGGGAGACATTTATTGGGATTATGTCAAATTGCTAATTTAATGTTACACATACTCTCCATGATTTTAGCTGGTATGTTATGGCTTCTGTTTTACACATTAAATAATTGTGTTCTGTTATACACTTTAAATAATTGTGAAGTGTCCTTCTTATTCTCACTATATCTTCATTTATGTATGTAGCTCACAGATTTTTATTAGAACTTTCATACTCTAATTCTTGAAATACTCATTGAATTTGCAGTTGGGAAAAAGTATGTGGAGCAATAGCTGAAGCTTCTTGATCTGCAGAACTTTGAAGCATAGAAAATTACATTTCCTTTGACTATATATAGACCTAAGAACTTTTACAATTAGTTGTGTATTTTCAATTTGACTTAGAGTGCTTCTGTTGCATACTCTAGAATGAGATTAGAAGTTTCATCCCACCATGTGATCACAATTTAATACTTTAAATAGATATACCAAAGAAAGTCGGTAGCAATGCTTGATATATCATGATCTTATGCTTATAGCTTTGTAGACACTCTTAATTTAATACACGCTACTTAAAATTGAAATGTATTACTTATTTACTTCTAATAATATATCTACAAAATGAAATGATATTATAATTTATTAAAAATTTAAAAGCATTAATTAACTAAAATTTATGTATTATGAAAAAATAAATTGTAATTAAATTAATTAAACAACATTTAGTGATAATTAGAGACCGTGGATATAGGGTTTTTTTGTTTTTGTTTTTATCGATATCTACTTTTACCTATGGCTAGCAAATATAACTATAAGTCCATAACTTTTACCTAAGAGCAATGAACCAAATAAACTAAATTAAAGTTATGGCTATAGTAACAGTTAAAAGTTAAAAACATTACCGTGACAATGAAATGGGCATTCTTATAGGTCAACTCTCATAATGGACGGTGGACATGTCCATGGGTCAAAGTATAAATGATATATACCTAAGGATAAACTTGTAGTGACACTCACTACAATTCAATTTTCCTGTAAACTTTACATTTTTACACCACAACATTTTGTTAATGTTCTTTTATTTCATATGATGAAATATAATATTTTTCTTATTCTATTATAAATTACATAAAACATACAATCAATGTTTCAAAAATCAAATTCGTCATCAACCCAGTTAAAATATTGGGTTGATGAATAATTGATCAAATAATTGGATCACTAGTTAAATTGCACGACACAATATAAGTAATATAAAATATAAATATTTCTATTAATTGTGCTATATGTTAATAATTAATCGTAATAATTTGTTAATAATTAAGTTGATCCATTAAACAACTTTCAACCCCTTTGGTTCAATTCTTAAGTGTATCATATTTTTTTTTTCATTTCTTAAAAATAATTAATACTAGGTCAACTAGTCCAACCATATTACTTTACCGAGTCAATCAAATTAGATTATTAGCTCATTCATAGAATCGGTTGGATTGGACTAAATCGATGGCATGATCGATCCAACAAGAAACTCGATCCATTTCAGCATCAATTCTTGATCAAACCGCCAGATTGATTTATTTTTTTAAAATTATGAATAGAGTGACATTTTTTTATCCTTTTCATTTTGATCCATTATATTGCGATTTATTACATCCTCTCTTAATATAGACATAGCCTAAGATACGAGAGTAACAAGACAATTTCTTAAGTTAACCAGAAATGTATTTTTCTCAATAAAATACAATATCTTTTTTACAATAATTCGTACAATAAGTTATATATTTAAGAAAAAGAATATGATCGGATATAATATACTATACAACGGAAAGAGATAATTCTATAAAGTGTTATCAATATATATAAAATATTATATAAGATGTTGTATGAATAACACAAATGATAGTCAAACTAATGATCTTAATTCGTCCATAAAAGAAATAAAAAAAAAACAAGTAAAAAGCTTAAAGCTATTGAAGAAGTAACATATAATTATGGTAATAATCATTCTGAACCACAGCGTAGGAACATACACATGTTTTAACCATTAAAGCAGTTTAATTCAGTTCCTTAATAATATGCATGAGTTATTGACTTATTTGTAAAAAAAATTATATTTAAAAGGATCAATTCTTATAAATAAAAATAAATATATAAAAAATACACAGATTTTAAGCGGTTGACTATTTTTAATTAATCAATTTAATTTTCTTCCACAGACTATTTTAACTAACCCTCTCCCTTATCTAACCATGGGTATTACCAATTTACCATTTATTTAAAAAAAATAGTTTTGGCTAAATTTCTCAATATATATTTATAATAGAAAAACTAAAAGATAACTCAGATTATATTTTTCTATAAATTAAAATCAACACTTTAATATAATTAAAATTAACTTATATATCTTAGCTTTTGGCAAAAAATAGGTAGGAGAACTTTTATCAAGATTAAATTCCATAAAAAAATAAATTTATTTTATCTTTTTATTTTTATCTTTTACAAGTATTTATTTAAAAGTTTATCCAAGGTTTAATCGTATATGAGTGTGTCTAGTATCTATCTATATACTAACTAATAAAAGAGAAGCCCAATAAAATCCCTTGTGCCCATACCTAAAATGTTGACACATGGTACTTTTTTCGGTTTTTTGGTCATTTTGCCCCTCCATTTTTCCCTTTGTTGCTTATCCCACGTGTCTTGCTGTCCAACGTTTTTTGGTCATGTCGTTGTGCCTGTGCAATACGCTACATACGCTACCTTCTTTTTATCTTTTCTTCGGTCCTTCTTTAGTTTTGCATAATCCTTTATCTCTTTCGTATTCGATCATTTTGCTTCCTTCTTCAGTTCAGTTTCCTTCGTTCTTTAGTTCCCTTTGCTTCGTTCTTCACTTCACTTCCCATGAGTCAAGGTGTTACTTTTTTTTCCTGTTATGCATGTTTAGTTCTTTGTTTCGTGTTTTTGCTTCTTTACTGACTTTCCTGCTTTGTTTTTGGTTCCTTTTTCTTCCGTGTTTAGTTCTTTACTGTTGTACATTTTGTCTGTTGACTTTGTTTGTTGCCAGTGGTTACACTTTTGCACTGACTTTGTTTGTTTCCAGTGGTAACACTTTTGCACTAACATGGACTCATATTTATGCATGCTTGAGTTTGGTTTCTTACTCATTGTTGGCACTTGCAACTGCATGTTTGCTTCCTAACTGATGGGCTGACTTTGTTTGTTTCTGGTGCACATGCTTTCCCATTTACAAGGTCATCCAAAAAGAAGCATACACCAGGTAAATTATACCCATACCTAAAATGCATGTACATTTTTTGTCCCTTTGCTGTTGTACATTTTTTTTACACAATAAAGGTTTTACTTTTCTTTTATGTTGTTCATGTTTTCTTTGTAACTTGTGGTTCTTTGTTTTGTATTTTTGCTTCCTTACTGATTTTCCACTTTATGCCCATACTTGAAATGCATGTACATTTTTGGTCCCTTTGTTGTTGTACATTTTTGCTTGCACAGTCAAGGTTTGACTCTTCTTTTCTGTTGTTCATGTTTTGTTTGTAACTTATGGTTGTTTATTTTGTGTTTTTTCTTTCTTATTGATTTTTCCAGTTTGTTTTATTTTCCTTTCTGATTTCTGCGCTTACAAGGTCATCCACAGTTTGTTTGTTTATAGGATCGACGCTTTTCCGTTGACAAGGTGATTGAAGAAGAAGCACACATAACTATTTTTACTTGCCTAATACGGTATTCTTTTTCTATTAAATATTTTTCCACTTTATACCCATACCTAAAATGCATGTACATTTTTGGTCCCTTTGCTATTGTACATTTTTGCTTGCACAATCAAGGTTTGACTCTTCTTTTCTATTATTCATTTTTTCTTTGTAACTTATGGTTGTTTCTTTCATGTTTTTGCTTTCTTACTGATTTTTCCAGTTTTTTTTTGTTCCTTTCTGATTTCAGCGCTTACAAGGTCATCCACAGTTTGTTTGTTTACATGATCAACGCTTTTCTACTGACAAGGTGATTGAAGAAGAAGCACACACAATTGTTTTTACTTGCCTAATATGGTATTCTTTTTCTATTAAATATTTTGTTCTTCATTCCTTTGTTCATTTAGCCACTGACCTTCATCACTGGTATACAATGCAGTTCGGAGCATAAATATTTTGGTCTAAACCTTTTTTTAGATGTCTGATTCAATGTTTAAGGTGTACTTCATTTCCTTTAGATAAGTTTTGTTGGTCTTTCAATGTATTTCCTAATGTTATTCAATGTTTGCGTTTGTTTTCATTTAGTCAGCACCAATGAATGACATGCTCAGCTGTTTTTAACTGTTCTTACTAGCGAGGAATACCATATTCTTATTCAATGTTTAGGTTGTACTTCATTTCCACAGTACCATTTTTTTTAGTCGGCACAAATGAATGACAACCTCAATTTATTTTAACTGTTCTTACTAGCTGAGGAATGCCATTTGTTGCCCATCTTTCTTTCGACCATTATTGTTGTTTTTTAAAGCCAATATTGTGTTTGTTGTTGTTGTGGCATCCCCAAAATAATGACTGGTTTAATAGTAATGATTTAAATAAAAAAAACCATGGTAAATTTTTTTTTCTTTTTCATTTCTTTCTCTTTTCACAATAATTAGGTTCAGAAGGAAAATCCTCACTATAGAGTCCTGAATGGCTAGTTCACAACTCTATTCGGAGTCATTTCTTTCTTACCACTCGTAATCTCTAAACTATTTTGCTGTTTCAAAAGGAAGAGTATACCAGCCATTACTTTAGGTCGTCACGTGAAAATAATAAAATAAAATACGGTCGGTAAACTCTTTTGCAAATAAAGTTTGCTAATGCTTTCTTTTCAAATAACAAGGTTAAACATAAGTACATTCATCATTTAATAGCTGTCCAAAATATGGGAGTTTTACAAAATACATAGTGTCATCCAGAGCAAAGGTGTCCACTGTAGTGGCTTCAGCCACATGTATACAATCATCAAATTCCTATACAATAGGTCTACCCATACAAAAACAAAAGAGTAAACCTAACAGTCAGTCCTAGATACACCCACCCTCAAAAGTATATAAAACTGGTCCAATGAGCTGTCTACTATGATGAAGAGCCTCCACTAATCGCCATCTCTCCAGGGCCACTATCCTCCGTAAGTCTGCCTTAGATGCCGACATGACGTCCTCGGGAGAATCCACCTCAGGGAGTGGGTCCTCATCACCCTCTAGAAAGTCAAGAGCATCCACAGCAGGCTCAGGAGGTAGCTCCTCGAGATCTTCCTCGGATGACGTTACCTCAATCACTTGGACTGGCTCCACTAGACGGTATGGTGTAGGCGTGGGTAGTATCCACTCCACAGTACGCTGAAGTGTGCGCGCGGGTTCATCTGGATGCACCAATGAAGTAGCCATAAATCGAATCGTGCCCCGAAATCGGCACCTCGTGTTGCCTTCGAGGGTCTCCCAAGCTCCCTCTAGGCACTCCATCTCCACTCAATCATGGATTAGCTGCGCCGCCATCACGATCTACAAGAAAAAAAAGAAAGGGGTAGACTCTTTCACGAGAATCTAACTACGCTGCAACACAATGCGTCTCGTAACCACTACATGCAAGTAAAAGGGGTATCTTTAGGCTTTTCATCTCTGGTAATCGATTACACAGCCTTCGTAATTGATTACCAGAGGCCAAACTCGAATTACACAGCTTCAGGACATGAAACCTGAAAAAGGCACTGTGTAATCGATTACACATACTTGGTAATCGATTACTAGTGGCCTATTCCTCTGTGTAATCGATTGCACAGACTGGTAATCAATTACCAGAGGCCTCCATAATTTTCCAGTTCCATTTCTAAGCCTGGTAATCGATTACACCCCTTGGTAATCGATTACCAGAAGCCCTCCTAGCTTCCTGACCTCGTTTTCAAGCCTGGTAATCGATTACACTCCCTTGGTAATCGATTACCAGAGACCATCTTAGCTTCTTGTCTTCACTTTTAAGCCTTGTAATCGATTACCCGCCCTTGGTAATCGATTACCAGAGGCCATATCCCATATATCACTCAAAGTTCACAGCTGGCCAGCCACCACACAAGCCTCCTTGCTTTGTGGTCTTTGTTCCTTTTATCTGTTGACTGTCAGGAGCTCGTCTACTTAGGTACATCATAGGTTCTCACTGACTGACTATGCCCGGGTTGGGTCGGGATTGGTCAAGCTTGGTTTTGGGCAATAGCACCCCCCCTGACGTCCCCAAGGTCTCCTAACCCCCGCGACATATCTCCAGGTACCACTCTGTGGTCAACGAATAAAAGCAGGAAGTCTCACCCTTCTACACTTCCTCATTTCAAGCTTGTAGGATTATGGGGTACCCATCACATGTGGTACTAGGTGACGGTCGGGCGATGGTGCAAAACAAGTTCTCCACATCCACAAATCACGTACAAACCCACCATCCCCTGTTGTCCACCTCCAACTGAGCTCACGCACTCCCACGTAGCCCTTATCCTCATTCCTCTCAACGCCGAGTCCCCATCAATCCTCCCAAGCTTCCACAACATCCAAGTAATTCCACATCCAATCATCATGGACTAACAAAACCAAGCAAAACAGGGCAAAGGCAGAAAACTCTGCCCAAAACACAACTCAAAATCACAGCTTTTCACATACAAATACCCCAGTAACATTTCCTTCGTTCCAATTCGTTAACGGTTGGATCGACTCGAAAATTTTACTGGAAGTCTCTAGTACATAAGTCTACCTTTTTACCGTTGGGATCTGCTAGCAAATGTTCAGAACCCCATATGTACTACCCTTTTCACAACCAGCCATACACAAGCATTTTTCTGCACTTATACAAAATTCTGCTGCACATTTCCAACAGCAAAATTCTGCATAAAGTGCAGATTTCGAAAACCACTCTTTCCCTCATCCAATTTTGCCCAAATTGAATCCTACAAGTCCCAAATCATGTACCAATCATGTCTAAACCAAGGGCAAACTTCAGACCAAGGCAACACAAAATCTAGGTATCCAAAACCCCTCAATTTAATGGATTTTCAAGGTTTGAGAAGTGAAATTGAGAATGAGGTAAATTTGGAGCAAACTCTCACCTCACACAAGTCTATAACATCAATTTAAACTTGCTCAAACTGGATTTACACCTAAAATTCCACCAAATCAAAATTTGACTCCTCAACACCCAATTTTACCCTAGAAATGGCTCTTTGTTCACTTTGGTCATTTGTTTTTCTCTCTTGTACAGCCCAAGCTTTCTCATAAGTCCTAAATGACATTTCAAGCTAGGGTTAACTCACTTTAACCTCCAACTCTCAAAACCTCACTCTTTTTCCACTCATAACACCATATTCTCACTTTCTAACCCTAGGTTAACTCTACCCTTCATCTCTAACAGTTTTCCATAAGCAATTTCAGCACATAAACATCACAAGCATCATCATAAAAACCCTAAAACTGAATGGGTAAGCTTAACTCATCCAAACATGGCAAGTTCAACATCCTTTCAACAAATTTCTTCACAAATAACTATCATGAAGCAGAAACCTAGCAAAACTACCCATCATATCTCCCAAAACCCAATACCCACGAAAATCAAGTGAGAAAGAAGTCTACCCAAACCTGAAATTTCAAGGTTCCACACGTAGAGATGCGCTTCACGACTCCGAAAATGCCTTCCTTTCGCGATTTGGAGCAGAAATGGGCACCAAAGGTTGGAGCTTTAATGGAGTTTCAATGGAGGATGAAGAAGAAAGAAAAAGCAACGTGAGGGAGAGGGAGAAAGCTTCTGAAATGTGGGCTGAGTGAGGAGAGAGAGAGTTGCTTTTTAGTTTAAAAGGCTTTTTCTCTTTTCTATTATTTTATTTTAAGTTATGCCACATGTCTCCATTTGAGTGGAGCAAAAGGCCCACTTTTCTCTTGATGTGACTCATGCTCAGCCACATGAAGAGAAAAATCTGACCTTTTGAAATGCCAAAGTCCTGCCTCAGTTTGCATGTCGTTTCTCTGGTTCCAGTCCCTCGCGTTTCTCTGCGCCCGTCGGGGCCAGTTTTCGAAAGTAGGCAATATATATATATATATCAAAACGCTCAGAATGAAACCCCGAGCATGGTTCAGAGGTTGGTTTTGTTAAATTCTAAGTCGCACGCAAAACGATAATTTTTAGACTAATTAATTAAGAATTAACCTATAACCTTCGAGTTATGGATTTCTCTTCCTTAATTAACCTAACCCGCTTATCTTGCCCCCACTATTCCTACTTCTACCAGGAACATATATGCATATACACTGAATAATACTTATATATATATATATATATATATATATATATATATATATATATATATATATATATATATATATATATATATAATCATTCAAAATACACCGTTTACTAAAATTCCGGGTAGAAATTTCCAGGATGTCACAGTTGTCATGTAATCATCTGTTTTGTGGATTAAATTATACATTGTTGCCCCAGTTTTATGCAGAATTATGGCACGTATTCCAAATAAGATAAAGAACATTAATGGATCAAAAGAAACACTTAAACTAGCTGTTAGGATCACTGATCTTTGGTTTGTTGGGACCTCCAACAAGTCTGAACAAGCTGAAATGGTTATAGTTGATTCCGATGTATGGTTTACTTTTGTTTTTTGTTTAGTCCATTATTTACCATTCGAGCAGTTAGTTATATGCTTTTCCTATTACTAGGGTGATGAAATCCATGTTGTTTGTAAGCAAGATCAGCTAAAGTCCTGGAAGCTAGATTTGAAGGAAAATTGTACTTATGTCATGCACAATTTTAAAGTTATGAAGAATGATGGTCAATTCAGAGTCTGTGACCATCAATATAAATGAGCATTTACTGGAGTTACTGTTGTTAGGCAATCTAATTTGGATGGTCTTCCTTATAAAAAATTCAAATTTGCTGAATTTTCCAATGTCATTGTTGGCCACTTCCAACCTGGCCTATTGGTTGGTAAGTTCAGCTACAATTTGGCCACTGACTTTGTTCCCAAAATCAAAGCCTTCTTTTTATAACATGTCTTCGTTTTTCTTCTTTCTTAAGATATTATTGGCGTCGTTGATGAGGTGATCTTTCGCCATGTTTCATCAAGAAGTACAAGGATTGTTTTTAAACTCAATGACTTGAGGTTATGTTGTCCAATTTACTCTTTTATTGTCCATATTCAATGATTATTAGCTAATACTATCATCGCCATTTGTTTACAATAGTGACCAATTACTATCTTCCACTCTCTGGGATGCTTATTGCTTGCAGTTCCTACAATACTTAGTTGAGATTGAAAATGATGGCCCCATAAGTGTTCTATTGACCAATGCCAGAATTAAAGAAGGTCAGGATATAGTCTCATGTGGAAATTGTCAATTCTCCTGCTTATTAAATGGAATCTTATGTTCCTATTTCTGACTAATGCAGGATTCTATCCACCCTCGATCAGTAATTCTTTGAAGGCCTCAAAATTACTTATTAATCAACCGGTGGTTGAAATTCAAGAATTCAATCAGAGGTATTTTAGCCATGTAGTTAACATAGCTTGATCACTTTTTCCTAGACTTTGGTGTTGATTCTGTATGTGTATCATTCTTGAATTAGGGATTAAGGTCTAGTCAGTTAACATATGTTGATTATTTTTTACTACCCTTTGGTATTTATTCTATATGTGTAGGCTTTCAGAATTAGGCATTGAGGTCCAGTCAATTTAGACACCTCGTGGTCAAGGGAGTTCACAGCTTTCAGGTTCTACTCAATTATCATCAAAGGATGTATTTCTTTCAAAGGCTGAGGCAAAGAGCCTTTCAGAAATTAACAACATTTCGGAGGTAATTATCTTATTTATGTTTGGTATCTATTCAACACCTCCACCAGTTGGTTAAAAATGTAATCACTATGTTCTTTTGACCAGGAAATTGTTTGTGTTACTGTTGGCACGATTAGCAAATTTGTTATGGATAATCATTCATGGTGTTATCCAGCTTGCATTCAGTGCCACAAAAAAAACTGATATAGAGACGGACCCGTTCACATGCGCATGTGGCAAATATAATGATTGAGCTGTGCTGAGGTATTTGCACCCCTTTTCAATTCGTATGCCCTTCATTTACCAGTCATTTTGACACTATTATATGTGTTGCCAGGTATAGACTTGAGGTGATGGTCAACCACAAGGACAAAAGCACAAAATTTCTACTTTGGGACCATGAATGTACTGAGTTGATTGGGCAATCAACTGATGAAGTTAATAGGCTAAAAATAGCAGTGCGTTCCCGCATTAGCATACAATACTTTTGAATCTTTAAATTATCTTTTATTTGTTTGCTATCCAATGTCATAACAGATGTTTAATGGAAAAATTTATTATCTTTGCGCAAGGATGGTGATGTCGATTTAAATGCTTCTCCCGATGCACTTGATAAGTAGCTGGGTTATGTCCTTGCCTTTAAAGTCAAGGTTCAACCAAAGTTCAAGAATGTTGTTGTGCTTAAATACTCAAATGACTTAAGTTTGATTAACACTATGATGGACATGTTGCCTGATGCTGATGTACTATTTTGTAAAGTATATTTGAGAGGTTATTGAGATAGCCATATATTATACATATGTTCATTCTTTTTCCATGGGTTGTGTTACTGTGAATCTATATCTCATGGTTGTCACTTTTAAATCTGATATTTGTTGCAACTATACCATTTTAAAACTGCAACAATGTCAACTTTAAATTCAGCTTATTAATTGGTGTATGTTTTATGCAGCAATCCCTATCTGTAACAGTAGATCATGATCCACTTCTCGGACTCTGTCGCAATGTGCCCTTTTGCGGGCGAGCGAAGGCGAGGCTCACGGGTGCGCTTTCCAAAGGAGGAAAGATGCGCGGAGTCGCCACCAACGTTTATTTGTGGAAAATGTCGGAAAAACCGAAGGAAACCGGTCAAAATGAAAATTCTAAGTTCGGGAGTTGTATTTACGCTTGAGGAAGGTATTAGCACCTCTCACGTTTGTCTCAAAGGACAACAACCTATTTTTTAGAATCGTGGAAATTGTATTACCTTAACTTTTATTTCTTTTTATTTTTTGAGGTCGACAAAAGTGGGGCTTTTGCTCCTACGTACCCTCCATCGAAGAGGAAATCAGACCTACGTAGTTCTTTCTTATGCGTGAATCAAGTGATTCTTTTTACTTGAAAGGTGATCATTTTAAGGCGTTGGACCTTAAAAGTGATCCATTTTACTTGGTAAAAAACTGAAATGATAAACTTTCAAAACCTTTTTTTAGTGATTTTTTGGTGGACGAGCTTGACTTGGCGAATTGATTTTAGCCTTAGTTTCGCTTTAGTTATTAGTCAATTCAATTAAGAATGAGAAATCCCAAAGAGAAAACATCCGATTGATTTTTGTGCTTCATTTTACTAAAAGATATTTTTTTTATTATTATATTATTATTTTACCTCTTTTTTGATTTCCAACGTGGTTACGGCACGACTGAACGGTCGAAATTCATTTTAACCGAAATTAACGGATGATACAATTCAAACGATCGGTGGAAATTTATTTTATTTTTAGATTAAGCGAGAAATGACTTAAATAAATGGCTTAAGCACGTCAAAAGGGGGTATAAAAAGTAAATGAAGACGAGAATAAAAATACATGAAACAAAATGAGGACCACCACGGGTACATAGAATGAATTGAAAAGCTTGGTTTGAGGTACTTACCCGTTGAAGACTGAAGAAAACGAAGAACGAACGATGAATCTTGAAGAACGGTCGAGAATCTTCGCGTAATTACTCACGGAAACGTTACGGAAGCGCCTCGGCTTGGATTTTCTTCACGGAAATAATTTTCCTCAGCAATTTCGAGAGAGAGAGAAGTGCCTAAGGGGCTGAACCCTTTTCTTCTTCACTTCTCCCCCTATTTATAGCAAAATAGGGGAGAAGCTTGCCGCCCAGCTCGCCCAGGCGAGCAAGGTTGCTTCCTCCAGAAGCAACAACCTTCTGGAGGAATCTGCTGGGGCCCAAGTGGGCCTGGTTGCTATTTACACCCCCCTTTTTACTAAATGCACCCCCTTTTCTATTTTTTTTTTGTAATTCTTTTTCCGTAACGTTTCGAAACTTTACGAATTTCGTAACGATACTTATTTTCCTTCTGCTAGGTTACGAATCCTTACGGATTATGTATTTACTCTTTTTTGGCTTTCAAAGAAGTTACGGAAACTCACGGATTGCGCAAAAACACCTCTTTTCGATTTCCACCACATTACGGAATTTCAAGGATTACGCAAGCCTGCTTCCTTTTGGATTTCTGAGACGTCTCGGGACTTCATTTATTGCATGTCATCAAGTAATAATCCCCGGACAAAATTAGGGTATGACAGTTGCCCCTCTTTACTTACCTCTCATCGGAGATAAGAGGAAAGCAAAGATAGGACACTGATTTCGTCCGTCCTGCCCTTTCTATGATGACGACTCTCGTCTCCATTCCTTCTTTTTTCTTCTGCACAAAACAAAATACAAACAATAACAAAGAACAATGAACATAATACACATATACACGTATACACATACTTGGCGAAGGAACCGATCTGGAAAACAACAGAATAACGTGCTTCCCAGTCACCAGAAGCTTCGCACTTGATAATGGAGAACACATGAACAGCACTAGGCAATGACATTCATGGTGCTCCGAACAAAGGTGGAGTATGGAGGATTGCCTTGAGGGTCCGCACTTAGGCAATCATGAAACTCAGCTCCAAACTCGAAAGTGGAGGACACATGAACAGCCCTAAGCAAGAACATTCATGTGGCTCCGGAAAAGGATGAGAATGGAGGATTGCCTTGAGGGTGCTCTCTTAGGCAATCATGAAACACAGCTCCTAACTCAAAAGTGGAGGACACATGAACAACCCTAAGCAATAACATTCATGTGGCTCCGGAAAAGGACGAGAATGGAGGATTGCCTTGAGGGTCCTCTCTTAGGCAATCATGGAACACAACTCCAAACTCGAAAATGGAGGACACATGAATGACAATGCAATTAATTCATGTGGCTTCGGAAAAGGATGAGAATGGAGGATTGCCTTGAGGGTCCTCTCTTAGGCAATCATGAAACACAGCTCCAAACTCAAAAGTGGAGAACACATGAACAGCCCTAAGCAATAACATTCATGTGGCTCCGGAAAAGGGTGAGAAAGGAGGATTGCCTTGAGGGTCCTCTCTTAGGCAATCATGGAACACAGCTCAAAACTCGAAAATGGAGGACACATGAATGACAACGCAATTCATTCATGTGGCTCCAGAAAAGGATGAGAATGGAGGATTGCCTTGAGGGTCCTCTCTTAGGCAATCATGAAACACAGCTCCAAACTCAAAAGTGCAGAACACATGAACAGCCCTAAGCAATAACATTCATGTGGCTCCGGAAAAGGGTGAGAAAGGAGGATTTTCTTGAGGGTCCTCTCTTAGGCAATCATGGAACACAACTCCAAACTTGAAAATGGAGGACACATGAATGACAACGCAATTCATTCATGTGGCTTCGGAAAAGGATGAGAATAGAGGATTGCCTTGAGGGTGCTCTCTTAGGCAATCATGAAACACAGCTCCTAACTCAAAAGTGGAGGACACATGAACAAACCTAAGCAATAACATTCATGTGGCTCCGGAAAAGGACGAGAATGGAGGATTGCCTTGAGGGTCCTCTCTTAGGCAATCATGGAACACAACTCCAAACTCGAAAATGGAGGACACATGAATGACAACGCAATTCATTCATGTGGCTCCGGAAAAGGATGAGAATGGAGGATTGCCTTGAGGGTCCTCTCTTAGGAAATCATGAAACACAGCTCCAAACTCAAAAGTGGAGAACACATGAACAGCCCTAAGCAATAACATTCATGTGGCTCCGGAAAAGGGTGAGAAAGGAGGATTGCCTTGAGGGTCCTCTCTTAGGCAATCATGGAACACAACTCCAAACTCGAAAATGGAGGACACATGAAAGACAACGCAATTCATTCATGTGGCTCCAGAAAAGGATGAGAATGGAGGATTGCCTTGAGGGTCCTCTCTTAGGCAATCATGAAACACAGCTCCAAACTCGAAAGTGGAGGACACATGAACAGCCCTAAGCAATAACATTCATGTGGCTCCGGAAAAGGACGAGAATGGAGGATTGCCTTGAGGGTCCTCTCTTAGGCAATCATGGAACACAACTCCAAACTCGAAAATGGAGGACACATGAACAACCCTAAGCAATAACATTCATGTGGCTCTGAAAAAGGGTCAGAATGGAGGATATCCTTGAGGGTCCTCACTTAGGCAATCATGAAACACAGCTCCAAACTCGAAAATGGAGGACACATGAACAGCCCTAAGCAATAACATTCATGTGGCTCCGAAAAAAGGGTGAGAATGGAGGATTTCCTTGAGGGTCCTCACTTAGGCAATCATGAAACACAGCTCCAAACTCGAAAGTGGAGGACACATGAACAGCCCTAAGCAATAACATTCATGTGGCTCCGAAAAAGGGTGATGGCGGGACCGAACGGTCCACTGGATTCTTCCACCTGAAAGGCAAACATGCTTTTTGTAAAGAAAAATAAATCATTCGCTAGAGCACCATATCTTTGAGAAACAATATACTTGTGCCAAGGGTAATCTTCCTTGTAACCGAGAATGAAGGGTAGGATGTCAACTTTTAGCTTTCAAATGAACATGCAAGGGAAAAATCGGGCTAAGATTAAAATAAATCACTCATAGTGTATAAAACTCACAAGGCAAGTGTTTTATCCTATTCCCAAACCATAACTGCACCACGACTCTATTTTGCACGCGACTTCCTATCGAATCAAAGATCAAACGTACGATCATGGACCAATAAGATTTTCTCGAGGTCAATGTTTTTGGAGAGGAATCTGGGTGTTTCGGTCTTTTCCTCTTTGTTCATGTGGGGTGGGAAATTGCCAGTCAAGAATGATTCTGAGTGGCAATCTGGCTTTTGGAGACTTTCTATCCTCTTTCTTTCATTGATCGAGAATTGCTGCTTTTCCCTTTTTACTTCCTTTCGACCTTTGATCGGGAATCCTTATTTCCTTTCTTCTGTTCTTTTCTTTATTTTCATCTCTCTTTTTTTCCTTTTTTCTTTCTTTCCATTGTTCCTTCCCCATCCCTTTCTTTGGGAAATCGGGTTTTAGCATTCTATTTGCTCTCCCTTGAGGAGATTCCGCTGTCCTTTGCTTCGGGGGAAAGAATGAGGATTCCCTTTTTTACAGGCCAAGGTTCAAAAAGGTCTAAGGTTGTGTTTCAATGGGGTCTTTTATCGGGGGGAACCCAATCTTGATATCTGGGGCGAAACCAATTTGGTTGTCAAGGTGTCGATTTCGGGCTGAACTTCCACATTATTCCATAAGGCACGCGTGACAATGATGATTTGAAAACAACGTGCAAAATTAGTCATGGCTACAGCCAGGTGGGCACTCAAGCATCCTGTTTATGGCATTGTGATACTACGGTTGGGAATTTACACAGACAGACCCAACGTTTCCAAGTTATGTTCTTTCATCAGTTCAATGAATCCATCCATCCTTATCTCGGTTCATTCCGGAAAATAAACTCTTAGCATCAGTCCCTTGTTTCCAGAAGATACGTTTGCTCTTTACGAATGATTTATACTTCTTAACTATAACACGTCGACCTTCGCGGTCTTTCTTTCTCTTTACTTTTTTGTTTTATTTTTATATACGTTCACTACAACTATACACCTGTGGTCCTTTATGAGGAAAATCTTTCTTTGTACATCTATATTTTTATACATGACAAACTTTTTCTGTGCACGCATTAGAACTCTTCTTTTTACGTCACACGGTCTATATACAAACCCTATTTACATTCAAAGATTTTTTATTTTTCCCAACACGCACTTATGGTTCACACAAAAGTTTCTTCATATACACTCGTTGCTCACACACACAAGAATTCCTTTCCACGCATTATTTACACACAAAAAAAAAACCTTCTATACACATTTTCCTTTTACATACATGTATATATATAAAAACATTTTTTTTTCTTTACATATGTAGACATTTTATTCACAACACTTCTTTCCTTTTTTATCATGATTTTGGTTCATTTTATTTTTAGGACGACGTTCCTAAATGGAAAACTCCACACGACTCTGGAATTTCAAAAAACACTATTGACAACAATGAAGTAAATACTAACGTAACAGTTCAAACGACATGTATGCACAAAACAAAAGTCAATCAAAACGAAACAAATGTTAGTCCCTCAGTTAAACAAAAGATAGCATACAAATGATAAATGATGGAACATACGAATTTGGGGATCCCACGGTCATGTGGCTCCGCATGCCCCCGGACTCTTGGGTCACGGTAACAAAAAGTGGGGTGGTCGACAAAAGTAGGGCTTTTGCTCCTACGTATCCTCAATTTGTGATGAGGAACTCAGACCTACATAGTTCTTGATAACTGTGAGACTAAAAATAGTCTCGGTGTTTTCTTCACCAAAATGCGAACATGCTTTAGTAAAGAGACAAAACTTCCAACTGATCAAAGCAACATATGCTTTTTGGATGAAAAACAATGTGTCTATCGGGGAAGGAGAGTATGCTGATGAAATTTTCTCATAACCGTAAATGAGATTTTGGATGTTAGCATTTCATTTCTAAACGACCATTTAGAGGAAACATTGGGTCCAACAAAGATAGGAGAAAATCACTCAAAGTGTATCAATCTCACACAGGTAAGTGTTTTATCCTAATTCCGAACCATAGATATGTCATGACTTGATTTTGAAAATCATTTCCTATCAAATCAAAGACTACATGTGTGACCATGGATCAATAGGACTTATTTTGGGAATGGTTTTTAGGTGGGGAATTTGGCTTGGAGTGTTTTTGCCTTCTCCTTTTCTGTTTTTGTTTAGTGCGGGGCGAGAAAGTCGCTAGCGCACAGGATTTTGATTGGCAATCAAAGGGAGAGGACCACTTTAGGTCGAGGTTTTCTTGTTGTTTTTTTTTTTAGTTTATTTGGTGACAATTCTGTATTGTTCAGATATTGTCTGGTCTAAAGACCTTTCTGCACTTTTCTTCTGTTTTTCTTCCGATCCTTGATCGAGAATTTTCCTTTCTTTTTATTTTTTTGCTTTCTCCCACTCTTTCATTGGGAATTTTTTTTTGTTTTGTGTCTTCTCCCTTTCTTGGATTGGGAATTCTCTCTTCTTTTTTTGTGTCTTCTCCCTTTCTTAGATTGGGAATTTTCCTTCTCTTTGTGTTTTCTTCCGAGGATAAGGATTATGGTGAGTTGGGATTTTGGCTCAAGGCTTGTAGAACGGCAGGTCATGATACATGTCAGGATTTGGCCAACGGTTCGGGGATAAAGGGGATGTCCCCACATTATTCCCATGATACACATGCAACAAATGATGATTAGGAAATTTTATGCAAAACTGGTCATGCATGCACCCATGTGGACACTCAAGCATCAAGTTTTTATGGTCATGTGACACTAGGGCTCAGGATTTATTTTCCCTATTTTAAGTCAACCCAATGTTTCCAAAATACGTTCTTTTATCAATTTTTGCATTCATTCGAGTCCATTTTTGGCGTCCGGGAAAATTTTCACAGCATTCACCCTTCAGGTGTATACACATTCTTTCAAAAACTAGTTATGATCAACAAATTTTTTTTCAAAGAAAAGTTGGAAGTCATCTCTTTTCACAAGCATGTTGTTTTTTAGCTAGACAACTTTTTATTATCATTTTTTTATTATTTTTTTTCTTATTCTTTTCTTGCTCGCTTTCTTTTTTCTCTCTCTTTTTTCATGAGGTATTTTGCTACCTAAACATACATATATTTTTGTGAAGTATTTTGCTATATACATGCGTGTCCCAGGTATCTTGCTACCTAAACATACATATATATGTTTTGTGAGATATTTTTGCTATATACATGCATATCCAAGGTATCTTTCTACCTAAACATACACATATATATTTTGTTGGGCATGACTACCTTCTGAGCTTGTGCTCATTTTATTTAATTTCCTAGGATCATGAGCAACTAGGTGTGTCCTACCATTACCTGAGAAACAAAGGTGATCAAATAACAAGTAGAGATTTGAAAGTTACTAGGTTGCCTCCTAGTAGCGCTTCTTTAACGTCTTGAGTTGGACGCTTGATGGCTTGTCGGTCATGGACCTAGTACTTTGCTTACCTTTGGCTCTGGACTTGGTTGCCTATTGGTCGGCCATGGGTCGTAAGCAACGCTCTAACCTTTTTGTGGATGAGCTGAGGTGAACTCTAGAGGTGATGGCGGTATGTCTGTTGCCCACTGCTGGCCATCCCCAGGCTGCTGTGGTGTTTCGCCCTGCGCCTGCCTGGAGACACAGTACATCTTGATGAAAGCTCGATTAGTAGGGGGCCTGATGCCCTTGCTAGAGGTGACAGGTACTCCGTAGAACTGATAGAGACCCGTAACTAGAGCTTGACAACTCTAAGACCCTGTTGGACTTCTTCGAGTCCACTGAGTGTCTTGCAGGCGCGATCCCTGCAAACAATAGATGAAATCAGAAATCAGTTGAGCGATGTGCATACTTACCTATGATGACGTGACCTTGCCGGGGGGAACGGGCACCCTGTAGGACTACAGAGGCCCGTAACCAGAGCTGGAAACCCTAGGGCCCTGTTGGACTTCTCTGGGTCCACTGGGTGCCTTTGTGGGTGCGATTCCTGCAAACAATAGATGGTATCAGAAATCAGTTGAACCATATGTATACTTACCTATGTCACGATGGCATGACCTCGCTGGGGGAACAGGCACCCTGTAAGACTGACAGAGGCCCGTAACCAGAGCTGGAAACCCCAGGGCCCTGTTGGACTTCCTCGGGCCCACTGGGCGTCTTGTGGGCGCGATCCCTGCAAACAATAGATGACATCAGAAATCAATTGAACCATGTGCATACTTACCTATGTCATGACGGCACAGACCAACCGATACATCTGCAGGGGGAGATTGGCATTGTGGTCACCAGGCAGAATGTTACTAAATAGCAACGTCATCCATGTAAGAGTGGTCATGTTGGTGCGCATGACCCGCACTCGTCTTTTTTCCGCAGCACAAGGGAAATCTTGCCCCGGTATGCATAGTAGACGCGTGATAGACTCCCTCTCTGGATGTGCTCGCACAGTTGGTCACCCTCCAATATCAGGGGGTGGCCCAGGAACTGATAAAAGGAAACTACTGGCCCCTTAATCGGGAGCGCAAGTCTCGGTTAAGCATCTAAGGGCAAACGACCTTCTAAAGGCGAGGGCGTGCAGCCCTCTGCAGGCGAGGATGTGCAGTCCTCTGATGGCGAGGACATACAGTCCTCTAAAGGTGATAGGTACTAGTACCCAAGGGCCCACCTTTATGAGAAAGCAAGAGATCGACTCATCGAGAGGGCCGGTCATCCAAAAAGATTGGACACGAGATGTAGGAAATCTATGCAGTTAACATGATTTTTAGGGATGCAGACGCATGCAACCTTTGTTGTGAAATTTGGTAATGCTAACCTCATATGAAACAATGCAATGCAATGGAAAGTTGTACAATGTTCATGACATTCTTTCCCTATTTTGTGATTTTGATCTTGATTTAATTTTTTTGGAAAACACAGATTGACTGTCCTTTTGAAAATGGTGATAATTCATGCAACCTTATCCTATCTTTTGCAAATCTCTTCGGGAACTCCCTCAAAGTGTATGTTCTGTTTGATTTAGTCACTTGACCATTTTGGAGTGACGGGAATGGAGTCGTTTGACGTTTAATCAAATTATTGAAATTCCAGGGTTTGTCTCCCCCCCTCTCTTTTTCTTGTTTAAGAACATCGACGGGTGAGGACTTTTGATTTGCCTCTTTATTTACTTGAGGCTCATGCACGATGCCCCTCATTGCCCCAGTGTAAGGCTTTGAGGTACCAATCGTTGTCGTTCGTCATGACCTTGTAACAAGGAACCTATTGGGTGAGAACTTCTAATCTGCCCCTGGGTTCGTTTGAGGTTTATGCATGGTGCCTTTCATTGCCCCAGTGTAGGGCTTAGAGGTACCAATTGTTGTCTTGTTTTCACAACCTCGTAGTGAGGAAGAAGCAGTTGATTCTTGCAAAAAGAATTTTCCAAGGACGAGAAATAGTTGAAGGATTTTTCCGTTGATGGATTAAGTCAAATGACTCCTATGTAGAAGCAAGATGTTTTGATGTCTTGATGATGCTAAAGGACCAAGTGCTTCTAAGTTGTATTCAAGACAAGAATCCAAGAAAATCAAGATATATGATCAAGTTGATCTCTAGAATCTTTAGGAAGAAGTTTCCAATTTGAAAACAAACAAAAGGTTTGACCAAAGAATTCTATCATTTCAAATTGAGATTTTCTCTATGGTAATCGATTACTGACAGTTGAAAATGTTTATCACAGTCACTAGAAATTTGAATTCAAAATTTATAATGTGTAATTGATTACCAGAGGGGATTTTCAGAAAATAATTGCCAAAAGTCACACCTATTCAAATTTTTTATGAATGACCATCAAAGGTGACTTGGAAACACGAATTTAAAGAGAGTTTTCATTGCCAAAAAGTTTTATCCTCTCAAAAGATTAAGAGTTTTTCTGAACTGAAATGTTTTATCCTCTCAAAAAGATTCCTTGGTCAACCACTTGCATATTCAATAAGGAATTTTGATTGATCTTCATTGTACAATCTATCTCTTTTAAGAGAGATCTCTTCTTCTCTTCTTATTTCTGAAAAGGGATTAAGAGACCGTGGGTCTCTTGTTGTAGGGGATTCTTGAACACAAGGGAAGGGTTGTCCCTGTGTGCATCGTTAATCCGAAAAGAGAGTGATAGTTTAATTGGGGAATAATCTTCATATCTTAATTCAACCCCCCCCCCCCCCCCCTTTTTCTTAAGGTAACTGAGGCCATTTACCCAACATCCTATTCTTGATAACTCACTTCTCTCTAAAAAGAAAAACTTTCCGGAATGATAAAATGAGCTCACATGAACGTCTTGAAAACACAGTCAATCAAATGCCTTTTTTTAACTTTTTATTTTTATTTTTATTTTTATTCTGAAACTTATTTGTTTTGAACTTTATTTGTTGTTTTACGGCACCCCCACCAACGTGCAAGACGAGTAATCTCTGATTGAGCGATCTTGGAAGTCCAAACTCAGGAGCACAGGTTGCTTGAGCAAACAGACCAATGGCTTGCACCCACATTCCGGTGAAAGTTGAATAAGCAAAGATGCGTTTGTGAGAGGATGAGGGACAAAGATATCAACTTTATTCATTTCATTTAACATTGTAACTGTGGTTTACAATAATGGTGCAAACTTGAAAATCCTGATGAGTCATTAGAGACATCTACAACAGCTTTCAAAATTGCCCCATGTGTGGCATCTTTTGTCAATGTCAGGATTTACACATGGTTCTCCTCAAATTTCAGCCAGCCCGCATCAATTAGACCTTTCACCTTACGCTTAAGAGCCCTACAATGCTCAATGGAATGCCCCGGGGCTTCTCCGCGACAAGCACACGTTGCGTTCGAGTCGTATTCTCGAAGAAATGGAGGTTGATGAACCTTGGTTGGGGTTATGGCTACCATTGAATTATCAAGTAGATATGGGAGCAAGTCAGCATAGGACACTGGAATTTGGGTGAATCCTACAGGCTTTCTCGCTACAAAATTCATTTCTTGGTTGGTGTTCTTGGTTTGTGCTAAAGGTGATGTTCGTCATTGGAAGTGCGGAAGACAGACTTTGTTGGTGTTTTAGGGATGGCCTTTATGGATAACTGGGCGGTGGGTAAGGAGAAGGTTGGTTATTGGCTGAGTAATGACATTGTTGGGTTGGTGGGAAACTTGGCTGTATAGGAATGGCAGTCACAGCACGGGCTTCTCCTTCATCCTCACCCTCTTTATTTGCCCCAGCTTTTTTTCATTCGTCCAAGTGGGATGATTAAATTTGCGTCTTTTCAGACCCGCTTTGATCCTTCTGCCGGTGAAGACCAAATCCGCAAAGCTTGAAGGTGTGTAACCCACCATTTTCCATAGTAGAATACTGGTAATGTGTCTACTATCATTGTCATCATTTTTTCGTCATTGAGGTGCCACTTGAGCTGCCAGGTTTCTCCATCTTTGGGCGTATCCTTTGAAAGATCTGTGCCCTCTTTTTGCACATGTTCTGTAGTTGCATCCTATCCGAAACCATATCAAAACTGTACTGATACTGCCTAATGAAGGCAACCATTAGGTCCTTCCAAGAGTGGACTCGAGAAGGTTCCAGGTTAGTGTACTAGGTAACAGCTACCCCAGTAAGATTTTCTTGGAAGGAATGTATCAGCAGTTCCTCATCTTTTGCGCATGCCCCCATCTTCCGACAATACATCTTTAGATGGTTCTTGGGGCAAGTAATCCCCTTGTACTTGTCAAAGTCCAGCACCTTGAACTTGAGAGGGGTGATGATATTGGGTACTAGGAACAACTCTTCTAGGTTAGCATAATCTTCACCTCCTTCAATGACCATGAGCCTTTCCTCTAGATGATCCAGCTTTCACATTTCTGCCATAGCATGAGGGTTTTTACTTGTCGTGGAATGCAAGAGGCGTAGTTGTGGGTGATACTGAGGGCCTTCCGAAGTGTTTTCAAGGGGTATACCACCAACTGCTTGCCCTTCAGTGGCATATCCGAGCCAAGGCTCAAAGTCGGCTAGATTGTGATGGGGAATTTCATGTGTCTCCCCCACGGTTTAAGAGACATGTGCATGATCATTCGGGGTTGTTGGCTCTCAATGGGTATAGGAGTGGAGTTATTGACATTCTTATTGGGAGTGTACGCCACATTGGGTGGTGTATAGTTGGGAGGTAGGCCATATGGCGGGAAGGCATGCTTGTTTTGACTTTGCGCATAATGGGGGCCGCCCGTACTTCCCAAATCTTTGCCTACCATAGCTGAGGTTGGATGATTCATTTGGTTGAGGCCCGATGGGGACTTCGGGTTCACCTTAGCAACAATGCTGGTAGCGGCAACTGCAACCGCATTGGCTTCCATTATCTTCTTCATGCTCATCATGGCCTCCATCATTGCGGCCATTTGCTCTTTCGTGGCCTCCATGTCGGCCTTCATCTTCTCTTGTATCTCCTCTACTTCACCCATTACTCTAGCTCTAGCACAAGTTCGGTGAGGGCACCGTAAAGCGTGTTCTTTTCTTTTTTATAACAATGATTAAGTTTTTTCTTTTCTTTTCTTTTCTTTTCAAGGAAAGAATGCAATGAGCAATGCAATCGATGAACAACATGGATGTATGCCAATGATGCACAGTTGAAGTATTGCAAATCTTTGCGCAAGACATGGGGTTGAATCAATTTAGATTTTCAACATGGTCCATGACATCTTTGTCAAGGTGAAACTGGAAGTAACAAGGACATTAACAGTCCTAAATGTGTTTGGTAGTAGACGAAGCAGCGATGTAACCCGATCCATCTTTTGCCCCAATTTTTTGCAAGATGGTTACTTCCATGCTTCATCTTGACTTGATGAACTTTTTCGTAAAAGCACGAGCTTGGTTCAACCCCATAACCCAGGGAATGGCAATTTTGATCGCCAATACTTCAACAACATTTCATAGGGATGAAAGACTCGAGAATACGCATGCTATGCATGGAAAATGTAATTTTGAGATGCTCGAAGAGACATCCTTTCTTAATTAACCACACATTAGGTACCATGCTCAATCATTTTGTTTTGTTGTTTGTGTTTTTTTTTTCAATTTTAGAAATCGGTTTATGATCCCAACATGGTTGGCTCATGGTACCTAACACATGCAACTAAGAATGCAGCGTGAATTTTCGCGCTTTCTTTTTTGTTTTTGTCTTGCAAGGGAAAACGCAAGGGTCACGCATGAGCAAACATGAAAACAATTAGTATGCAATTTGTAGAAAAAAAGTTTGTTGAACACATACGCAAGATGATGCAATGACTCATGCAAAATGTGATGCTGGAATATGATAACGAGCAAATGTAGGAACGATATGTTCATTATGATGTCATGAAGAGATGCTTATGCGATGCATGATATGAATGCATTTACGAACACGAGAGCCCGGAAAATCATCTCTCCTTACTTGTGCATTTGGGGGCGCAGTGCCCCATGTGTGCAGTTAAGAAGACGATATGGATCTTCCGACTTCCCATGACAAAAGACGAGACCCACATAAACGCCTGTGTGACGGCATGATGCAGATGCGCATGCATGAAACGGAAAGAAAATAACACAAAGGGGTAATTCACACATACGAGACTGCAGAGATCCAACTTTAATGCAACGTTTTGGGCATGATGGCGCCTCAACGAAGTATTAAAAAGGTTACGTATTACTCTAAAGAAACCAAACATCACTAGCAAAACTATAAACTAGTGCTATTTACCAAAAAATGCATGAGAACGAATGGCACGGAGCGTGTTTGCTCTTTGCCCCTATTTGGGAACCTATAGGACAATATCTAGGGGTCTCTAATAACTACTCCCCAACAATTCATAACTCACACGGCTGTTTTCTAGAGGTATCATCACTCAAGATAATAATATTGTGGCGGTATGGAATACCAGCGACAACACATTATAAAGAGAGAAAGCTCTAGACGGGGTTTCACTATTATCAAGCAAGTCGGAGACTTAGCATGATGATAGATTCACCTCCACTCCTTAAATCCCCATGAACCTGGGTGTAGGGCCCTTTTTTTACTCAAACCCGTGGGTGCTTAGAATGCAGTGTAAAGAATGCGAAACAGACAACAGTTATTTACATTTTACACAGTTAAATAAAAGCACACACAAAGTTTCACAATTCCACAATTCCTAAAATAGGCCTAACTCACAAAAATCCCCAGTGGAGTCGCCAACTGTCGCAACGTGCCCTTCACGGGCGAGCGAAGGCGAGGCTCGCGGGTGCGCTTTCCAAAGGAGGAAAGATGCGCGGAGTCGCCACCAACGTTTATTTGTGGAAAACGTCGGAAAAACCGAAGGAAACCGGTCAAAATGAAAATTCTAAGTTCGGGAGTTGTATTTACGCTTGAGGAAGGTATTAGCACCTCTCACGTTTGTCTCAAAGGACAACAGCCTATTTTTTAGAATCGTGGAAATTGTATTACCTTAACTTTTATTTCTTTTTATTTTTTGAGGTCGACAAAAGCGGGGCTTTTGCTCCTACGTACCCTCCATCGAAGAGGAAATCAGACCTACGTAGTTCTTTCTTATGCATGAATCAAGTGATTCTTTTTACTTGAAAGGTGATCATTTTAAGGCGTTGGACCTTAAAAGTGATCCATTTTACTTGGTAAAAAACTGAAATGATAAACTTTCAAAACCTTTTTTTAGTGATTTTTTGGTGGACGAGCTTGACTTGGCGAATTGATTTTAGCCTTAGTTTCGCTTTAGTTATTAGTCAATTCAATTAAGAATGAGAAATCCCAAAGAGAAAACGTCCGATTGATTTTTGTGCTTCATTTTACTAAAAGATATTATTTTTTATTATTATATTATTATTTTACCTCTTTTTTTATTTCCAACGTGGTTACGGCACGACCGAACAGTCGGAATTCATTTTAACCGAAATTAACGGATGATACAATTCAAACGATCGGTGGAAATTTATTTTATTTTTAGATTAAGCGAGAAATGACTTAAATAAATGGCTTAAGCACGTCAAAAGGGGGTATAAAAAGTAAATGAAGATGAGAATAAAAATACATGAAACAAAATGTGGACCACCACGGGTACATAGAATGAATTGAAAAGCTTGGTTTGAGGTACTTACCCGTTGAAGACTGAAGAAAACGAAGAACGAACGATGAATCTTGAAGAACGGTCGAGAATCTTCGCGTAATTACTCACGGAAACGTTACGGAAGCGCCTCGGCTTGGATTTTCTTCACGGAAATAATTTTCCTCAGCAATTTCGAGAGAGAGAGAAGTGCCTAAGGGGCTGAACCCTTTTCTTCTTCACTTCTCCCCCTATTTATAGCAAAATAGGGGAGAAGCTTGCCGCCCAGCTCGCCCAGGCGAGCTCAGCTCACCCAAGCGAGCAAGGTTGCTTCCTCCAGAAGCAACAACCTTCTGGAGGAATCTTCTGGAGGGCCCAAGTGGGCCTGGTTGCTATTTACACCCCCCTTTTTACTAAATGCACCCCCTTTTCTATTTTTTTTGTAATTCTTTTTCCGTAACGTTACGAAACTTTACGAATTTCATAACGATACTTATTTTCCTTCCGCTAGGTTACGAATCCTTACGGATTATGTATTTACTCTTTTTTGGCTTTCAAAGAAGTTACGGAAACTCACGGATTGCGCAAAAACACCTCTTTTCGATTTCTGCCACATTACGGAATTTCACGGATTACGCAAGCCTGCTTCCTTTTGGATTTCTGAGACGTCTCGGGACTTCATTTATTGCATGTCATCAAGTAATAATCCCCGGACGAAATTAGGGTATGACAGACTCCCCTTAACACCAACAAAGCGGCAGACATCTAATGAATGTGATGATGAAGCAAGAAGCTCTCAAATTTCACCCGCCCAACTTTCGTCTAACAAATTAGGCAAACATTGTCAAATTGAATGAATGTGGTTACTTGGAAGTTGTCAAAATTGCTTCTTATTTTGCCTGTTATTTGCAAGTTGCAAACAAACTCTGACATTCAACTTCTTTTCCTATGGTATCCCTGTCTAACATTTAGTCAACATTGGCATATGTTATGCCTCTCCAAGGTGGAATCAAAAGTTATTTTTTCCCCCAGCTTATTTTGTATCTTAATATTGTGCAATTTAAATTCTATTCTTAATTAGCTCTCAAACCAATTATAAGAAATTATTACCAAATTGTCATTTGTTCCATCATAACCAAAATTTTTAAGAATGGACGCAATTAAATGGGCCAAATGAATTCAAATATCTTATATTTTTCAAGTAACTAACGTTTAGCCGAATACCATAGGCTCTTGCTTAAGGTTTTACATCCTATTACCTATTGACATATTTTTACTGCTTACTATTTTGCCCTGTCTTTCTTGCTAAAGTTGACCACAGCCGCTTGTGATTTAGGCTTGCCTTAAGTCCTTTGTTACCATCATTTGTTCTACATTGCCAAAAACACAAAATTATCAATCCATAAAGTTGAATTACAGAATATGATATACGATTAATTGTGGGAAAAAAATAGATGTTTCTAGATTGATAGCCTACTCCTGCCACACACTACATCTTTCATATCAGCTTTTCTATCAATCTCACCAACCCATGCCTATACATGAATGTGTCATCATTTCGATATGGGCCATTTAACCAGCTGTTAATGTTGAAATGTAGCCGCTTGTGATTTGGGCTTGCCTTAAGTCCTTTGTTACCATCATTTGTTCTAGATTGCCAAAAACACAAAATTATCAATGCATAAAGTTGATAGCCTACTCCTGCCACACACTACATCTTTCATATTAGTTTTTCTATCAGTGTCACCAACCCATGCCTATACATGCATGTATTTAACCAGCTGTCAATGTTGAAATGTAGTTTTACTCCCTCATCTAGCCATTTCCCTTATCTTCAATGTTTGTTCCATCGTTTTCAGATTTTAATTTAGCATCTCTTAGTTAATTTCAACAATGATCTTTTGATTAATTTTAAACTCGATCAGTGTCAACAATAGGCATTACCAACATGGATAACCATCAATATACAAATAAGTCTAATTCAGCAAAAGCCAGAATGAACAGGAAACGTATCATGCAGCAAAAATGACATGCTCAGGCTCAGCCCCCTTTACACACAACTGTGGATCCTGCTTCACAATATACAACAGATCATAGTAAGAAATTATATATACCATGTTTCAGATTAAAATAAAGACTTAATATTGGTCTATTAGTTGAATACAATGTTGCATCCAACATAGAACTAGATTTAAGGTTTATTTTAGTTATTATTATCATGCATGCCACTTAATTATTGTATTTAAATTATCATTATACCTTCCATTTAACTTTTATTTATCTCTATCTTTAAGTGATTGTTTCTGATTCATCAGAGGATCTAAATTCTGAATCAACACAAGGTACTACACAAAAAATTCCTTGATGTAATTTTTTGCATAATAAACATGTATCAAGCATATCTAACTGTAATTCTTGTAGAATCCGATTCAATTTCTTTTGTAGGAGATGAACATTGTCAATCCCCAGCTAATGACCCTACAATTAACGCAGAAGGTGTCAATTATAATTCTAAATCACAATCAACTATATGAATTTACATGTTTACCTAAAAAAGTTATCAATTGTTACCATCATCTTGCCATATCTCATTAAAAAATTTCAGGGTATTTTGAACTTGGTGATCAACTCATGCAATGTAGACATTGTAATGCAAATATGTGGTATAATGAAACAATATCAAAACGTAAAAATAGCTCAAGCCCAAGGTTCAACTTATGTTGTGGAGATGGCAAAGTTGAACTTCCATTATTAAAAAATCCACCCAAACATCTCCACCAACTTCTCTTTGATCATAATGCAGCTGATAGTAAAAATTATCAACAAAACATACGCACATATAACATGATGTTTGCCTTTACTTTTGCTGGTATTAAGCTAGACAAATCAATTAATGATTCAAGAGGACCTCCTACAATTAGAATTCAAGGCCAACCATGTCACCGGATAGGCAGCCTATTACCAATGCCTGGAAAAGAACCTAAATTTGCACAATTATATATCTTTAACACAGATAATGAAGTGCAAAATAGAATTAATGCCACGAGGTAGTAATTCTTTCATTCTTATTATTATAAAAAACCATCATCAATCAAGCATGTTTTCTTTGAATTATATATGCATTTTAATATTGTTTTTTTCAGCCAGCATGCTGAAATTGAAGCACACATTGTTTCAAGTTTAAGTCAAATGCTAGATGAACACAAAGCCTATGCTAAAAGTTTTAGGATGGCAAGAGATAGATTGACAGATAGTGAAGTACATAATGTCAGGCAGAAATTGATCGTTAATCGTGAAAAAAATGGTCGTACATATAATGTACCAACTATTTCAGAAGTTGCTACACTTGTTGCAGGTGATTTTGATGCGAATTCAAGAAGAGATATTATTGTTGAAACTCAGAATGGGCTATTACAAAGGATACATGAATTGCATTCTAGCTATCAAGGATTACAGTACCCTTTACTATTTCCTTACGGTGAAGATGGATATATAGTTGACATACTTCATTGTGCTACATCAGGCGGAAAAAAAAAGAAAGAGAAATCGTCTCACAATGAGGGAGTGGTTTGCTTACAGACTACAATGCAGGCCAAATGAAGCACAAACTTTGTTGTATTCTGGGAAACTATTCCAACAATTTGTTGTTGAAGGATATACTATGGTTGAATCCGAAAGACTTTCCTACATCAGAAACAACCAAAAAAAACGTAGAGTTGACAAGTTTTGCAGCTTGCAAAGGTCATTGGATGTTGGAACAACAAAAGGCTTAAATAAAGATAAAAGAGTCATTTTGCCTTCTACCTTTGTTGGGATCCCACAGTACATGGATCAATTTTATTTTGATGGTATGGCGATATGCAGCCATGTTGGCTTCCCAAATCTTTTTATTACTTTAACCTGTAATCCAAATTGGCCTGAAATTCATAGAATACTTACACCATTGAATTTGAAAGCAATAGACAGACCAAACATTATCTTGCGAGCTTTCAAATTGAAGTATGAACAGATGCTTTCGGACCTAACAAAGAATCACCTGCTGGGAAAAGTAGTTGCATGTGAGTTAATTCTATTTTTGACTAATTCAACTTAGAGATCAATTCATTATTTTTCACTTTTGCCTCATCATCTTAAATCAGGATTCAATATTTATATGAACCTATTGTTACCTATTGTTAGTCGTCATTTATGACTAACGTTTGTATTAAAAAGTTTCATGAAATTTATATCTTTTCCCCAATTTATGGTTCTTTTTGTAGGTTTGTACATATTTTTATGTTTAGTTCAATTTCACTCAGTAGATATTCCCAATATTGTGAATTAGTGTGGTTCAACTTCAGTTTTAGGCTAAAGGATGAAGAAGAAGAAGGTTGAAGAAGCTGGTGTCTCGCTAAGCGAGGTAGATGTGCTTAGCGAGTAACATTCGCTAAATGAGGCACTCAACTTGCTTAGCGAGTGGGGAGAATCTGGAAGAGAATCTGCCATTCATGCACACGCCTAGCGTGCCATCAGCTCGCTCAGCGAGTCATTTGTCTCTTCTAGCGCTCAGCATGCCCAGCTCACTAAGCGAGAATTCACTAACTCGCGCTTAGCAAGAAAATGGCGCTAAGCGGGCCTTCAGGATCAAAAAGCCCTTAAAAGACTGAAGTTGAGGAAAAATAAGAGAGTTCTAGGGGGAGAGACGTAACAAAGCCGAAAAATAGAGCAAGAGAGAAAAGCTTGAACGAAAGGCCTCAACTTTCAAGAGGATTTTAGGTTTAGGAGTGATTGTTAGGTTTTTAGAGGTGGAGGAGACATCCTCACCACTTTGTAATCTTAACTTTCCCTCATAAACCTCATCTTGGTGCTGAAAGGTGCTAATTTGCAATGGAAGGCTAAATCTCTTGTTGGGGATTTCTATTGGGCTTTGATGTAAAACTCTTCACTATCTATTTAAATTTGTTTTTATGTGTTCGTTGCTTCTATCTATATTTAATTCTTGCATGCTTGTGGCTTGATCCCCCATTTGTGTGTAAAGTTAGGATTTTTAGCATTGGAAAGTGTTTTAAATCCTTAGAACTGGATAGAGCAGGCTAGAAATTGTATGTCTAGACACAGAGTGCAAGGATTTAGTTTATAATATGTCATAATCTTAATGCAATTCATTTAGGCTAAGTTCGACGAGGAATCTAGAACAAAGTTTAAATAGAATTAGACTCATCCAGTAGAGGGATCTTGGTTTGAGTAGTTGTTTTCGGCATAGAACACAGAAACAACCTTAAATAGAGAAAAACACTTAATTACATCATTTTGTTCAGTAGAAAGACCCAACATTTTAATCATCTATTTATCTCTCACATTTAGATAGTTAATTTTGTAGTTAAATTAGAATTGTAGACTCAACTTCTCTTTTTATATTTACTGGCTTTATACAAATGTTTACTTACTGAATGAATGCTCTCTGAATGAAACAAGTTCCGTGTGATTCGATACTCGATTCTTACCGTTTGATATTACTTGTGTGACTCGATGCACTTGTCAATTAGCATCATTGACCAGTGGAACAAGTTTTCAGCAGAAACAAGTTTTTGGCATCATTGTTGGGGAACTTCTTTCCATTTGGGAAGTATAGTTCAGTTTGTAGGAATTGATTCCTTATTCTTTGTTTAATTTTTGTGTGAATAGTTAGTTGAAATTTATTTTTCTCTTGATTTGGTTAACTGCTGCTCTTGTTAGTGTTTTGTATGTGAGGTAACCCTTCTGCAGATGATTTAGCTCCATTGGATTTGGAGATAGAAACCACTTGTAGGAGGAACAACACAGAGAGAAGAAGAAAAATACTGCAGGACAGGACAACACCACCAATTCCAGAGGAACCTCAATCATTTGAGTCGTCGTCTATTTTTCCAAAGCCAAGAGAATCAGAAATAGGTGCATCTGAGGCTGACATAATGGCTAAAGATCAACCTAGGAGAGTTACCTTTGAAGATTACTCTAGCTCAATTGTGCCGCAATTCTTCACAAGTATAGCACGGCCAGAAGTTCAAGCACATAACATTACATACCCTCACTCCTTGATACAGTTAATTCAAGGAAATCTATTTAATGCCTTTCCGAACGAAGACCCATATGCACACTTGGCCAAATACATTGAGATTTGCAATACAATCAAGATTGTCGGTGTGCTTGAGGACGCAATGAGGCTGAGTTTGTTCTCTTTTTCATTGTTTGGAGAAGCAAAGAGATGGTTACATTCATTTAAGGGAAACAATCTCAAAACTTGGGATGAAGTGATGGAGAAATTTTTGAAGAAATATTTCCTTGAGTCTAAGACAGCAGAAGGAAAAGCGGCCATCTCTTCATTTCACCAGTTTCCGAATGAATCTCTAAGCAAAGCACTTGAACGATTCCGTAGCTTGCTACGGAAAACACCGACTCACAGATTCTCATAACCAATTCAGCTCAACATTTTTATAGATGGGTTAAGTCCGTAGTACAAGCAGCTATTGGATGCTTCTGCTAGGGGGAAGATCAAATTGAAGACCCCAGAAGAAGCCGAGGAGCTTATTGAGAATATGGCTGCAAGTGATCATGCCATCTTGCGTGATCGGACTCACATTCCCACAAAGAGAAGCCTACTGGAGCTTTCCTCTAAAGATGCATTACTGGCACAAAACAAGTTGCTATCTAAGCAGCTTGAGACATTGACAAAAACATTGAGTAAGTTGCCTAATCAATTGCAGGTTAATCAACCTTCACATTTAGCTATTTTGCAGGTTGGAGGTTGCAGCATATGCGGAGGAGCTCATGGGAGTGTTACTATTCCTTGCTTTATTGGCCCGGTGTTAGTTGGTAAAGCTCTCATTGATTTGGGGCCAATATAAATTTGATGCCTCTCTCCATGTGCAAGAGAATTGGTGAGTTGGAGATTATGCCAACTAGAATGACACTACAACTTGCATATCGGTCTATTACAAGGCCTTATGGCATAATTGAAGATGTTCTGGTTAAGGTGCAACATTTTACTTTCCCTGCAGATTTTGTTGTGATGAATATTGAAGAGGATGCTAAAATTTCCTTGATTTTAGGTCGTTCCTTCATGTTAACTGTCGGTTGTGTGGTGGATATAGGAAAGGGTAAACTGGAAATGTGCATAGATAATCAGAAGATCAAGTTTGATCTGTTTGATGCAAAAAAGCACTTACTTGACCGAAATGTCTGTTTAGAGGTTGAGGAACTTAAGAATGAGATGGTTCTAATGGCCAGAGCCAAGCTTACTCCAGACACATGAGGTAATATGCATCAAGCTAATGACGTTAAACGAGCACTTACTGGGAGGCAACCCAACTCTTTTTATTTTCATTAATCATTGCATATAGTTAGATTAACTTATTTGTGAATTGTTGAGTAAGTCATCAGCATCTTTAGTTTTGAATATGGGGTTGTCAAAGCTTCTTTGAAGCTGTGGATGAAAAAAAATAACTTAAAATTTTTTTCAGTCATCAACTCGCTCAACGCACCCTGTGCGCTAAGCAAATCATCGTGCATGCGCTAAGCGAGTCTCAACTTGCGCTAAGCACATCAACCCCTACCCATTAGCTGATGAGGTCTCGCTAAGCAAGCCCTGTGCGCTAAGCCCAAAAACCTCTCTGGAATTGCATTTAATGGAATTAGACTAAATGAGTCATCTCGCTAAGCACACAACATCATCTCGCTAAGCGCAATTCCTACTCTGTCTGGACCTTCATGTGAATTGGGCCCAGCGGGTCAGCCCACTAAGCCCAAATCCCTCTCGGGTTTGGAATTGCGCTAAGCATCAGGAAGCATTTAATTCACTAAGAGGGCATCTGTCCCGCTAAGCGAAAGTTACAGACCAATCAAAGTTGTAGATCTCGTTAAGCGTGTACCCTTCGCGCTAAGCCCAAATCCTTCTCGAGTTTTCTAATTTTCAAATTGGGCTAAGCAAGATGTCCTGCTAAGCCCGTGAATTTCAAATCTAAAAATTCAAACATCATTGAGTGCTCGCTTAGCTAGTCACTCCCGCTAAGTGAGACAGTCGAAACTGGCAAAAATAAACATTACTGCCTTAGGCAGTTTCTTTTGTGCACAATTTAAAAATATCTCTCATACTTATCATTGGCATTCCTGCACTGCACTTCCCTTGCAACTCTACTTCTTTTCTTTCTTCTTTGCTCAACACTCTCATCAATCCAAGTATCCAGTACCTCACTTTTTAATTTTCGTTTTTGAACCTTGTGGCGTCCCTTAATTAATGACTGGTTTAATAGTAATAAATTAAATAGCAGAAACCATGGAAATTTTGTTTTTTCGCACTGTTATTTATTTCACGATAATTAATTTCAGAAGGAAAATTATCACTATAGAGTCCTGAGCGGCCAGTTCACAACTCTATTCGGATTCATTTCTTTCTGATCACTCATAACCTCCAAACTAATTTTCTTTTTCTAAAAAAAATACCAGCCATCATTTTAGGTCGTCACGTGAGAAATAATAAGGTGCGTTCGGTAAACTCTTTTCAAATAAAGTTCATTAACATTCTTTTTCAAATAACAAGATAAAACATAATTGTTTTCATCATCGAAAACTGTCCAAAACATGGGAGTTTGCAAAATAGTACAGTGACATCCAGAGCAAAGGTAACAACTGTGGTGGCTTCAGCCACAATATATACAATCATCAAAATTTCTATACAAGAGGTCTACCCACCGAAAAATCAAAAGAGTAAACCTAGCAGCCTGAACTAGATACACCCACCCACAAAAGTATATACGCTTAATCTAAGGAGCCGTCTGCTGTGATGAAGAGTCGTCGCTATTCGCCATCCCTCCAGGACCACTCTCCTCTGTAGAGTTTGCCTCAGGTGCTAGCATAATATCCTCTGGAGAATCAACATCAGCAAGTGGGTCTTCATCATCCTCTGGTAAGTCAGGGGCATCCATAGCAGGTTCAGGAGATAACTCCTCTGGGTCCCCTTCAGGATCCTCTTCGGAGGATGACACCTCTATCAATTTAACGGGCTCAAGTAGTCGATATAGGGTAGGCGTAGGTAGTATCCACTCCACAGGCTGCTGAAGTGTGAGTGCGGGTTGCTCCGGATGTACAAGCGATGTAGCAGTGAGTCAAGCTGTGCCACGGAATTGGCACCTCTCGTTGCCCTCGAGGGTCTCCCAAACACCCTCTAGGCACTCCATCACGAAGCGATCACAGATCAGCTGCGCTACCATCGTGATCTACAAGAGAGAAAAGAAAGGGGTAGACTCTTTCACAAGGAATCTAACTACACAGGCAAACAATACAATGTGACCTATGACTGTTGCGTACAGTCAAAAATGTCTTTTTCAAGAGATTTACACTCTGGTAATCGATTACCAGAGTATGTAATCGATTACCAGTGGCCAAAAACGATTTACAACAGCCATTACAAATTGGAATTTAAATTTTACACTGTGTAATCGATTACACATAAATGGTAATCAATTACCAGCAGTTACTAAACATTTTGATTCAAATTTTAAAACCTATAATCGATTACACAAGTCTTGTAATCGATTACTGGAGGGAATTTTTCAGATAATTATTTCCAAGATAGTTAGTTGGCCAGCTGCCACGCAAGCCTCCCTGCCTCGTGGACTTTTGCTCCTTTATTGGTTGACTTCCAGGAGCTCGCCTGCTGAGGTACATCACAGGTTCTTACTGGCTGACTATGCCCGGGTTGGGTCGGGATTGGTCAAGCTTGGTTTTGGGCAATAGCACCCCACCTGACGTCCCCAAGGTCTCCTGACCCCCGTGACATATCCTCAAGTACCACTCTATGGTCAACTAATAAAAGTTGGAAGACTGACTCTTCCACACTTTCTCACACAGGGTTTATTGGATTATAGGGCACTCATCGTATGTGGTACTAGGTGGCGGTCGGGCGATGGTGCAAAGCAAATATTCCATTTCCATAAGCCCAGGCATAAGCACGCCATCTCCAGTTGCCCACCTTTAATTTGAGCTCATGTACGCGTATGTAGTTCTTCTCCTCGTTCCTCTCAGCACCGGGTTCCCATCAATCCCTCCAAGCCTTAACATTGTCAACCACCACAATGCATCATCTCTTATAGTTGTAGTCTCCTCCGGTTTCTCTCTCGGATTACTCTCATCCTCACCGTCAATCAATTCAATACACACATCCACAAGACTTAATAATGTCCTTGGGAACCAATACAATTCAATTTGAAATGAAACTACCATGAAAAAAAAAAACCAGATTGGAATCAAAAAATTTTACATAGGATTCACTCAAATTTCAATGGGTTTTTCCTACAAACGTACTTCAGTAAAGTCCCCATTCTTGATTCGTTAACCGTTGGATCGCCTTGAAATTTTAATTGAAGGTTCATAATACAGAAATCTAAGTTTTGACCGTTGTAATTTGAGTGGAATTGGATGTATATAAGTTAGATTTTAAAAATCTGCAAAATTATGCAGAAAAGTTGTCAAATTATGCAGAAATCTAAGTTGTGACAGTGAAAACTGGTACTGCACAATCAAATTTTCTGCATAATTTGAAGGCGATCCAACGGTTAAAGATTCTAGACACTCTTTCGTTAACCGTTGGATCGCCTTGAAATTTTAACTGAAGGTTCATAATACAGAAATCTAAGTTTTGACCGTTGTAATCTGCGAAAGAATGTCTAGAAAATTTGATTGTGCAGTACCAATTTTCACTGTCACAACTTAGATTTTTGCATAATTTGACAAATTTTCTGCATAATTTGACAACTTTTCTGCATAATTTTGCAGATTTTTAAAATCTAACTTATATACATCCAATTCCACTCAAATTTGATCCTACAAGTCCTAAACCATGTATAAATCATGTTCAAACTAATTACAAACCTCAAACAAAGATAAATCAAAATATAGGTATCCAAAACCAACAAAATTTAGTGAGTTTTCAAGGTTTGAAAGGTGAAAATTAGAATTTGGTGATTTTGGGGTAAACTTTCATCTTCATCAAGTCTATAACATTGAATTAGACCTGCTCAAACTGATTTTAGAGTAAAATCTCCACCTATTCAAAATTGGACCTCTCAATACTCAATTTACACTATAAATGACTCTCTTTTCACATTTGCTACTAATTTTTCTCATTTGCTCTCACTAAGCTTCCCTACAAGTCCTAATTGACATTCTAAACTAGAATCAACTCACTTCAAATTCAGATTTCCACTAACACAAAATTTGGCCTTCTAAACCTCAAAATCTCACACTTTTCCACCTACAACACTACCTTCCTCACATTTAACTCTAAGCTGACTCTACCAATCTTCTCTACCTGTTTACTAACTGCATTTTAAGCATACATATACATCAAAACATCATTATTTAACCATCAATCAACATGGGCAGTTTTGCTTAAATTAAACATATCAAGTTTTAGCATGATTTACAACAATTTCCTTCACAAACAACTACCTAAATGCGATAACCTAGTAGAACTACCCATTATAGCTCCCAAGAACCTAACACCCTTAGATTTCAAGTGAGGAGAAGTCCACCCTTACCTAGAATTAAAGGTCCCTTGATGTAGAGGTAGGTTCCTAGGCTCCAAAAATAGCTTTAGTTTGAAATTTTGTGTGGAATTGAAGAAGAATTTGAAGCTTGAAGAAGGCTAACAATGGTGATGGAGGAGCAAGAAGAAAACGTAGGGGAAGAAGGAGAAGAGGCTGGAAATTTCTGGAGGAAAGAGAGAGAAGGTCTTGCTTTTAACATTTTTTTTTCTTTTTCTTTTTCTTTTCCTTTTTTAATTGCATTTCCACATGCAATTTTGTGATTGAAGCAAAAAGGGGCCCACCTTTAATTTGACTTTGACCACGTGCTCAGCCATAAAAGAAAAATCTGGACCTTTTTGGATGCTGAAATCTTGCCTCGATTTGCATGTCGTCTCCCCGATTCTAGTTCTTCGCGTTTCTCTGCACCCATCGGGGCCCGTTTTCAAAGGTAGACAATATATATATCAAAACGCTCAGAATGAGGTCCTTAGCGTGATTCAGAGGTTGGTTTTGTTTAATTATTAGTTGCACGCAAAATGATATTTTTAGACTAATTAATTGCA
The DNA here is from genome assembly GCF_000004515.6 of Glycine max. Lineage (NCBI taxonomy): Eukaryota > Viridiplantae > Streptophyta > Magnoliopsida > Fabales > Fabaceae > Glycine > Glycine max. The sequence goes on along the minus strand of NC_038242.2, from coordinate 34,401,129 downwards.
AATTAATCCATAGCCGTCCAGTTACGGGTTACTCTTCGTTAATTAGTCTAACCCACGTATTTTCCCCCAATGTACATATTTCTACCAAGGATATATATATATATATATATATATATATATATATATATATATATATATATATATATATATATATATATATATATATATATATATATATAAAATTCCGAGTAGAAATTCCAGGATGTCACAAACCTTAGGATTCAAGCCATGCTGGTTGCTCTTAAAGTTTAGATTTTGTGATTGATGTTGTATGCTATTAGGCGTTTCATTTCACACATAATGTAGGTTATATTGCTTTGATTTGATTAGGTTTTGAGGCCTAATAGTGGCCTATAGTTAGGGGCTACAAAGCCCCAATTTTTTCTGGGATTTTCGATGTACTCGTTGAGCGAGCCTGCTCGCTAAGCGAGTTCATCAAATTTGGATAAATTTCTAGGTTTTCTGATGAACTCACTAAGCCGGCCCTGTCCCGCTAAGCATGTTTATCGTTTTTGTTTGAATGTCTGTATGAACTCGCTAAGCCACTACACTTCGGCTTAGCGAGTGTTTAAATTTCCAGATTTTTGTTTTTGTGTTTGTATGAACTCGCTAAGCCAGCATGCCATGCTTAGCAAGTTGTGTTGCTTAGGTCAGAGTCAACGAGGTTGTTGGTCTTCTGTTGGTGGCTAAGCGAGTCAGTCTCGCTAAGCCACCATGCCTCTGTAGCTTGAATAAGCCTGGGCTAAGCGAGTCAGTCTCGCTAAGCCTAAGGAAATTTAGTTTTTTGAGTTTTTGTTCATGCGCTAAGCGAGTCAGTCTCGCTAAGCACAATTTCTTCCCTATTTTGGAATTAGGCTTAGCGAGCAGGCTCGCTAAGCCAAGTATGTTCCAGTGGTCAATCTGGGCTAAGCGCCTGCTGGCGCTAAGCCTGTGTAGTGTGTCGCGCTAATCGCAATTAACTCTTTTTTAGAAAATAAGACTTAGTGAGCCATGCTCGCTTAGCCATTGTGTTGTTTCTGCTAAGCGAGTGTGTCTCGCTTAGCCATAGTCTTTGTTTTTGAGTTGTCGTGCTAAGCGTGCTCTGCGCGCTAAGCGTGTGCAGTTATTTTCATAAGGCACTCTAAGTGAGTCAGTCTCGCTAAGCGCCCAGTCAATTTTTCTGTTTTGTTGTTCTGATTTTAGTTTGAAATAAAACCTGTCTAACTTGACTCCTGCGATTCTTTTTGATGCAAATGGCCTCTAGGAAGAGAAAAGCAACCGCCTTCAGACCCCGGGAGCCTTATGATACTACAAGATTCATTTCTGAGGCTGCCTAGGAGCGTTATGCACAGAACGTTCACTCCTGGAACATCCTTCTGGAGAGGAACGCCGTTCTTTATGTTACAGAATATGACGAGTTCCAAAGGGAGCTCGAGAGGAGGTGCTGGCATAAGGCCTTGACTAGGCAAATGGATGGTCATATTGATGTGGCCCTAGTCAATGAGTTCTATGCTAATTTATATGATCTTGAAGACAAATCCCCCAGGCAAGTCCGAGTGCGGGGGAAGTTGATTAAATTTGATGTCGCCTCTCTTAATGCTTTTCTGGAGACACCACCAGTTCTGGAGCCAGGGGAGTAGTTTACTGCATATAGCAGGTTCTGCAGCACTTGCATAGACCCTTAGGAGCTGGCCACCAAACTCTGCATCCCAGGGAAGGGATTTGTACTTAAAGTAGAGGGTGTGCCCTAGAAGCTCCTAAGGAAGGATTTGACTACATTGGCGCAGACCTGGAGCGTCCTATCATATTCTAACCTCGCCCTCACCTCTCACACGTCTGATTTGAATATGGACAAGGCGAGGTTAGTTTATGGACTTGTTATGAGGATGGACAAAGACGTGGGCTCGCTCATCTCAGGCCAGATCTCACAGATGGCTTAGTCCAACTCCTCTCGGCTTGGCCCCGATTCTCTGACCTTTGAGTCCCTCAGCCCTACCATTAACTTGGCATATATTAGAAAGAACTGTTGGAACCCGAATGATCACATGGTCACTTTTTCGAGGACCCGCAAGGCATGGGCTCAAGGATCTGAGGCTCCTTCTTCTTCCGCTCCTCCAGCTCCAGCTCCTCCACCAGCACCACCAGCTCCAGCTCCTGCCACTCCAGTGCCTTCTGGCAGCTCCGCTCAAACTGCAGAGATCCTAGTGTTGATGCTTTAGAGCCTACACCATGGCTTATGCCTAGTGATGCAGAGTATCCATGATCTGGCTCAACATCAGCCCGTCATGAGCATGGAGGCATTCATGGCCCAGGTGGCCTGGCCCGGAGTCTAGTCTTCTCCTCTGGGGGAGGTGAGGCTCCTATAGCCCAGGAGCCATAGCCAGAGGCATAGCCCACGCCGGAGGTCACACTAGAGGCCACTCCCCAGATTTCACCTGCTGCCACACCGCTTGTGGAGGTCTCTGAGGAGGAGGATGGCGCTGCACACACGGATTATGTAGTTGATATGACAGCAGCATAAAGCACCTGGGATCCCTGCCCCACAACAGCATAGGAGACATCTTAGCCAGCTCAGGATGCCTCTTCTTCACCTCAAGATGAGCTCACACCAGCGCAAGATGAGTGATGACAGGACCATGATTTATTTTTCTGCTTTTTAGATAAAGTTTTTATGTTTCAGTTTTAGTTAGTATTTACTTTTTCAGAAAATTTTATAGCTTTTTGAACAATTTACATTTATTTATGCGGTGGTTGTTTTGGTTTAAAATTTTTGTGTTTGTAAATGAATTTGAAATTGATCAATAGCATGAATTGAGTGAATTACGATGATTAGATCACGTGCTTTGAATGAGTATGCAGTAATTAGAAGAGAAAGAACATGAATTAGGGACGTAAGTGAAAATGTTAGTTGGTTTGACAAGTAAATTGTGAAGGTAATCATTAGCCACAACCCGATGAGTTGTGCGAACTTTAATTGTGAGAGAACGACTAGCATTGGGTACCAATTTTTGCATGAATCTCTGAATATTGAATGAATGCATGATTTTGGAAATGATGAAGGCCATGATTGATTGAAATAGCCACTTAGCCAAATAGCTTACCTTGTTCATGAATGAGTTATCCCTTGCACCCATGTTGAGCTTAAATTTGATTGATTGAATTAAAACCTGAGCCTGTTGAATTGTAATCTCCATCTACCATTTCTTAGGTTGTAGGAGAGCATCATGGTTCAAAGAAAATTTGTCCCAAATTTGGGGGAGCATGCTGGGTGACAGTAATTGTGGTAAGACAAATAACAGCCACACAAAAATATCAAAAAGCAGTAAGTAAAAATTGCAAAAATAAAATAAATAAATAAAAAGAAATTTCAAGAATAAAAGTATGTGTGTGTTGTTACTCAAGCTAAGTGCTTTACATGTATGTGGCAAGTCAATAGAAGCTGGAATAAAAAGAAAAGGAGTTGATCTAAGGATGAACGCTCTCCTAGAACCTAAGCTTTTGCATCCTAGAAAAACCTTGAATTATGTAGAAGCAAAGCCTTTGTCTTTGATGTTTTGATGATGATTGTGATGATTTGATGAACATGCACTTCTCAAGTTTAATTCAAGACAATGATTCAAGAATACAATTCAAGACAATGATTCAAGAATACAAGATACAACATCAAGAAGATCACTAGTATTTTAGGAAGGGGATTCCTAATTGAAATAGCAAAAGGTTTTGCCAAGAAATTTAAGTTAAAAAGTCTTTTTCGAGAGATTTACTCTCTGGTAATCGATTACTAGAGGATGTAATCGATTACCAGTGGCCAAAAATGGTTTACAATAGCTATTAAAATTTGAATTCAAATTTTAGACTGTGTAATCGATTACACAATATTGGTAATCGATTACCAGCAGTTAATAAACGTTTTAATTCAAATTTTAAAACCTGTAATCGATTACACAAATCCTGTAATCGATTACCAGAGGAGATTTTCATAAAATTATTTCTAAGAGTCACATCTTTTCAAATGGTTTTTTACATAGCCACCAAAGGTCTATTTATATGTGACTTGGAATACAAATTTGCTCAGAGTTTTTCATAACAAAATGTCTTATTCTCACAAAGAGCAAAAACATTTTATCCTCTTAAGAATTCCTTGGCCAATACACTTGCAATTCAATAAGGAATAAATTGAGTGTTCAGATTGTACAATCTATCTCTTTCAAGAGAGATTTATTCTTCTCTTCTTTCTAAATTCTCAAAGGGGATTGAGAGACCGAGGGTCTCTTGTTGTAAAGAAATCTGAACACAAAGGAAGGATTGTCGTTGTGTGTTCAGAACTTGTAAAGGGATTTTACAAGATAGTGAAGCTCTCAAGCGGGTTGCTTGGGGACTGGACGTAGGCACAAGGGTGTTGCCGAACCAGTATAAATCTGAGTTTGCACTTTCTCTTCCCTTAAACTCTTTTATTTATTATTGCTTTACATTTATATTCAGATTGTTCTATTTGAATCATTATTTAAGAGTTCATTTTTAAGGGAACTTGTAACTTGCATTGAAATTGAAATAGAATTTTAATTGGGGAAATAGTTTGCAATATCTTAATTCAACCCCCTCCCTTCTTAAGATATCTGAGGCCACTTGTCTAACAAATTTTTTGTAGCCTAGCCTCATTACAAGCCAAGAAAGTCCTTTGGATTCAATTTATGTGTTTCTGATTGTATGTCATGAGATGAAATTCAAAAGTTAAGACTTGTGTTGGTTGTTGAATTGGAAAATTGCCTTACACACTTGTGCTTATGAGTGAAACAGTAACCGTGAGGATTTGACTTGATGAACCTTCCTTGATACCTTTCTTGCTTGCTAGCTGATTTCACTTGTGTTGCTTAATAACCATGCTCATATCTTTGAAATTCTGCATATCTTTATGAAAAGTTGTTGGTTGAAAGCATTGCTTGCCACTTGTGTTCATGTGATTGAATGCGTTGGAACAAACACAATTTTTCATAACCATTGCGATTTTGTCACTTGAGGACAAGTGAATTGTTCTTTCTTTGCTTGAGGACAAGCAAAACTGTAAATTTGGGGGAGTTTGATAGTCGTCATTTACGACTAACTTTTGTATTGAAAAGTTTTATGAAATTTATATTTTTCCCCCAATTTATGGTTCTTTTTGTAGGTTTGTACATATTTTTATGTTTAGTTCAATTTCACTCAGTAGATATTCCCAATATTGTCAATTAATGTGGTTTAACTTTAGTTTCAGGCTAAAGGATGAAGAAGAAGAAGGTTGAAGTAGCTGGTGTCTCGCTAAGCGAGGCAGATGCGCTTAGTGAGTAACATCAGCTAAGCAAGACACTCAGCTCGCTTAGCGAGTGGGAAGAATATGGAAGAGAATCTGTGTGGCGTCCCTAAATGATGACTGGTTTAATAGTAATGATTTAAATAACAAAAACCATGGGAAATTTCTTTTTCTTTTTCTTTTTCGTTTCTTTCTCTTTTTCACAGTAATTAAGTTCAGAAGGAAAATCCTCACTATAAAGTCCTAAATGGCCAGTTCACAACTCTATTTGGAGTCATTTCTTTCTGATCACGCATAACCTCTAAAATATTTTGCTCTTTCAAAAATAAAAGTGTACCAGCCATCATTTTAGGTCGTCACGTGTAAAATAATAAAATAAAATACGGTCGGTAAACTCTCTTGCAAATAAAGCTTGTTAACACATTCTTTTCAAATAATAAGATTAAACATAAGTACATTCATCATCTAAAGCTGTCCAAAATATGGGAGTTTTGCAAAATACATAGTGACATCCAGAGCAAAGGTATCCACTGTGGTGGCTTTAGCCACATGTATACAATCATCAAATTCCTATAAAATAGGTCTACCCATACAAAAACAAAAAGAGTAAACCTAACAGTCTGTACTAGATACACCCACCCCCAAAAATTATATAAACCTAGTCTAAGGAGTCGTCTGCTATGATGAAGAACCTCCACTAGTCGCTATGGAGTAGGTGTAGGTAATATCCACTCCACAGTGCACTGAAGCGTGCGTGCTGGTTTCTCTGGATGTACCAATGAAGTAGCCGTGAATCGAATCGTGCCCCGGAATCGGCACCTTGCATTGCCTTCGAAGGTCTCCCAAACTCCTTCTAGGCACTCCATCTCCACTCGGTCATGGATTAATTGCGCAGCCATCGCGATCTACCAGAAATAAAAGAAAGGGGGTAGACTCTTTCACGAGAGATCTAACTACGGTAGCAACACAATGCGTCCAATAATCACTACATGCAATTAAAAGGTGTGCCTCAAGACTTTTCTTCTCTGGTAATCGATTACCAATGTTGGTAATCGATTACCAGAAGCCAAACTCGAGTTACACAGCTTTAGAATTTGGAAACCTGCACTATACACTGTGTAATCGATTACACATAACTGGTAATCGATTACCAGTGGCCTGTTACTCTATGTAATCGATTACCAGAGGCCATCTCAACTTCCTGACCCCATTTTTAGGCCTGGTAATCGATTACACACCCTTGGTAATCGATTACCAGAGGCCATCTTAACTTCCTGTCTTCATTTTTAAGCCTTGTAATCGATTACATACCCTTGGTAATCGATTACCAGAGGTCATATTCCAAATATCACTCAAGATTCATAGTTGGTCAGCCACCACACAAGCCTCCTTGCTTTGTGGTCTTTGTTCTTTTATCGGTGGAATGCCAGGAGCTCGCCTGTTTAGGTACATCACAGGTTCTCACTGACTGACTATGCCCGGGTTGGGTCGGGATTGGTCAAGCTTGGTTTTGGGCAATAGCACCCCATCTGACGTCCCCAAGGTCTCCTGATCCCCGCGACATATCTCCAGGTACCACTCTGTGGTCAACGAATAAAAGTAGGAAGACTGACTCTTCCCCACTTTCTCACTTCAGGCTTGTCGGATTATGGGGTACCCGTCATATATGGTACTAGGTGGCGATCGGGCGATGGTGCAAGTTGACTCTCCACATTCACAAATCACACATGAACTCACCATCCCCAGTTGCCCACCTTCAACTAAGCTCACGTACTCCCACGTAGCCTTTATCCTCGTTCCTCTTAGCATCGGGTCCCCATCAACCCCTCCAAGCTTCCACAACATCCAAGCAATTCAACATCCAAACATCATGAACTATCCAAAGCCAAGAAAACAGGGCAGAGGCAGAAAACTCTGCCCAAAACACATTCCAATACCACAACTTTCCATACTCAAATACCCCAGTAACATTCTCTTCGTTCCGATTCGTTAACCGTTGGATCGACTCGAAAAGTTTACTGGAGGTCCCTAGTACATAAATCTATATTTTGACCGTTGGGATCTGCTACAAAATATGCAGAACCCAATATGTACTACCCTTTCCACAACCAGCAATGCATATGCATTTTCTGCACAATAGTCAAATTCTGCTGCACAAAATTTGACAGCTTTTTGCTGCACAAATTGGGCAGATTTCGAAATCACTCTTGCCCTCATCCAATTTTTCCCAAATTGGATCCTACAAGTCCTAAATCATGTATAAACCACATCTAAACCAAAGGCAAGCTTCATACCAAAGCAATTCAAAATTTAGGTATCTACAACCCCTTAATTTAGTGGATTTTCAAGGTTTGAGAAGTGAAAATGGGAATGGGGTAATTTTGGAGCAAACTCTCATCTCACACAAGTCTATAACATTAATCTAAACTTGCTCAAACTGGTTTTACGACTAAAATTCCACCGAATCAAAATTTGACTCCTCATCACCCAATTTACCCTAGAAATGACTTTTGCCTTCACTTTGGTCACTCATTTTCCCCATTTGCTCAGCCCAAGCTTTCCCACAAGTCCTACTAAATGACATTTTACACTAGGAGTAACTCACTTTAACCTCCAATTACAACTAAATCCAGATTTAGCTTTCAAACCCTCAAAGCCTCACACTTTTCCACTCATATCACTACCATTCTCACTTTTTAACCCTAGGTTAACTCTACCCTCCATCTCTATCAGTTTTCTACCAACGATTTCAGCACACAAGCATCACAAAGCATCATTATAAACCCTAAAACAGAATGGGTATATTTAGCTCATATCAAACATGACAAGTTTAGCATGCTTTCAACAAATTCCTTCACTAATAACTACCACAAGGCATAAACCTAGTAGAACTACCCATTATATCTCCGAAAACCCAATACCCACGAAAATCATGTGAGGAAGAAGTCTACCCAAACCTGAAATTTGAAGTCCCACAATGTAGAGGTGCGCTTCACGACTCCGAAAATTGCTTCCTTTTGTGATTTTGAGCAGAAATGGTGAGCAAAGTTTGGAGCTTTGATGGAGGCTTCAATGGTGAGGAAGAAGAAGGCAATAGCAACGTGAGAGAGAGAGGGAGAAAAGCTTCTGAACTTTTTGGCTGAGTGAGGAGAGAGAACATGGCTTTTTAGTTTAAAAGGGCTTCCTCTTTTCTTTTTTTTTAAAAAAGGTATGCCACATGTCTCCTTTTGAGTGGAGCAAACAGGGCCCACTTTTTCTCTTGATGTGACTCATACTCAGTCACAAGAAGAGAAAAATCAAACCTTTTGAAATGCTAAAATCCTGCCTCAGTTTGCATGTCGTTTCTCTGGTTCCAATCCCTCGCGTTTCTCTGCACCCGTCGGGGCCAGTTTTCAAAAGTAAGCAATATATATATCAAAACGCTCAGAATGAAACCCCAAGCGTGGTTCAGAGGTTGGTTTTGTTAAATTTTAAGTTGCACGCAAAATGATAATTTTTAGACTAATTAATTGAGAATTAATCTATAATTATCCAGTTATGGATTTCTCTTCGTTAATTAGCCTAACCCGCGTATCTTTCCCCCAATATACCTACTTCTACCAGGAGTATACATATATATACACTGAATAATACTTCTATATATAATCACTCAAAATGCATCGTTTACAAAATTCTGGGTAGAAATTTCCAGGATGTCACAATACTCCCACCCTTTAAGGAATTTCGTCTCCGAAATTAACTACTCTATGAACAAACTTGGGTACAATTCTCTCACCCTATCCTCTAATTCCCAGGTTGAATCACCCTCGTCGGGTCCCCACTGCACTTTCACCAACGCGATCTCCTTCCCTCTCAACAACTTCATTCTTCGATCAGTAATCTTCTAAGGTTGTGCTTTATAGGTGAGGTTATCCTTCACCTGTACCTTGTCCACTGCAAGTACATGTGATGGATCCGAGTTGTATCGTCTCAGTTGAGAGACATGAAACACAGGGTGCAAGTTCGATAAACTCAGGGGTAAGGCAATTTGATAAGCTACAGGCCCAACCTTCCTCAAAATCTGATACGGACCTAGATACTTGGGCATCAACTTCCTAGATTTGAGAGCTCTTCCGACTCCGGTTATAGGAGAAACCTTCAAAAACACATGTTCTCCTTCCTGAAAATCTAATGGCTTCCTCCTTCTGTCATAATAGCTCTTCTGCCCATCCTGAGATGTTTTTATCTTCTCTCGGATCAATTTCACTTGTTCGGTAATCTGTTGTAGCATTTCAGGCCCAAGGAGTACTGCTTCTCCATCATCGTACCAACAAATAGGAGTTTTGCACTTTCATCCATATAGAGCTTCAAAAGGAGCCATACCAATACTGGCTTGGTAGCTATTGTTGTAAGTAAATTCAATCAATGGCAAACAATCCATCCAGCTACCTTGTTGCTTTATAATACACGCCCGAAGTAGATCTTCTAGAGTCTGAATGGTTCGTTCAGTCTGACCATCTGTTTGATGATGATAAGCTTAACTGAGCTTCAGCTTTGTCCCCAATGCTTCATGTAGACTTGTCCAAAATCGTGAGGTGAACCTTGGATCCCTGTCTGATACAACACTGGAAGGAATTCCATGCAACCTTACTACTTCTTTGATATACAACTCTACTAACTTCTCCATTTTATACTTCATATTCACCGGAATAAAATGAGCAGATTTGGTGAGTCGATCTACTATGACCCACACAGCATCATGTCCACAACTAGTCTTGGGTAAACTAGATACAAAGTCCATGGATATGCTCTCCCATTTCCATTCCGGAATTTCTAGTGGCTTCAATTCTCCTAATGGTCGCTGGTGCTCAGCCTTAGCCTTTTGACATGTCAAACATCTTGCTACATATTCGGCTACATCTTTCTTCATGCCATGCCACCAAAAACTTATCTTCAAGTCTTGGTACATCTTAGTCATTCCTGGATGGAAACTAAGACAACTTTTATGTGCTTCTTCCAAGATCTTAACTTTCAAATCATCTAAAGATGGTACACATATCCTCCCCTTGAATCTAATTAACCCGGTTGTGTCCTTCTTAAACTCCACATCCTTATCTCCCATTGCATCTAACACTTTGCCTTGCAAAAATGGGTCATCCTCTTGAGCCTCACGTATGTGATCTACGAATTCATTGGTGATTTGCAGCGCTCCCACAAGTCGCATCTCGATTGCTAGATTCAGATCTCAGAATTCCTCTATCAATCTCTGCTCCAAACTCATCATAGTCGCAACATGTAAGGACTTTCGGCTTAGCGCGTCGGCTACTACATTAGCCTTTCCTGGATGGTAGGAAAGACCAAAATCATAATCCTTGAGGAACTCCATCCATCTTCGTTGCCTCATATTGAGTTCCTTCTGATCGAACAAGTATTTGAGGCTCTTGTGATCACTGAAAACTTCAAAACGAGTACCGTATAAATAATGCCTCCAAATTTTCAAGGCAAAGACCACAGTTGCTAGATCCAAATCATGGGTCGGATAGTTAACTTCATGAGGACGCAATTGGCGTGAAGCATAAGCCACTACTCTTCCCTCTTGCATTAACACACACCCCAAGCCTTTCCCGCTCGCATCGCAATACACTTCAAATGGTCTCTTAGGGTCGGGCAAAATTAACACTGGATTTGTTGTCAACCGCCTCTTCAACTCTTGGAAGCTTTGATCACATTTCTCATTCCAGACAAACTTCTCATTCTTATGAGTCAATTTAGTTAGGGGCAGTGCCATTTTAGAAAATCCCTCAATGAATTTTCTATAATAGCCAGCCAACCCCAAGAAACTTCGAACTTCTGTTGGAGTTGTCGGTTGTTGCCACTCCATAACCGACTCCACTTTAATCGGATCTACCGCAACCCCGTCTTTAGAAATCACGTGCCCCAAGAACTGCACTTTTCTAACCAAAATTCACATTTCGAAAATTTGGCGAACAATTTCCTATCCCTCAGGATATGCAACACAATTCTCAAGTGCTTCTCATGCTCTTCCTTATTCCTTGAATACACTAGGATATCATCAATGAACACGACCATGAACTGATCTAAGTAATCATGGAATATACGGTTCATATAGTCCATGAAGATAGCCGGAGCATTAGTCACTCCAAATGGCATGACTAAATACTCGTAATGCCCATACCGAGTCTGAAACGCAGTCTTTGGGATATCTTCCTTCTTAACTCGGATTTGATGATACCCCGATCGCAAATCTATCTTCGAAAATACCGTCGCTCCCCTCAATTGGTCAATCAAATCATCTATCCTTGGTAAAGGATATTTGTTCTTGATAGTGACCTTGTTTAGCTGCCAGTAGTCTACGCACATCCTCATACTTCCATCCTTCTTTTTAACCAATAAGACCGGCGCTCCCCATGGTGATGCGCTTGGGCGAACAAATTGTTTGCTTAACAGATCCTGCACTTGTGCCTTCACCTCTGCTAGTTCTACTGGAGACATCCTATAGGGCGCGATCGACACTGGATTCGCCCCAGGCACCAAGTCAATAATGAATTCTACTTCTCTTTCAGGTGGTAATTCTCAAATGTCATCAGGAAAAACTTTTGGAAATTCTGACACCACCGGTATACTACTAACTTCAGCAACCTCCTCCACATTCATGGAGAACAACACCATGTAAGTTCGAACATCCCCCATTCCATCGTTGGCCGCATTCTCTTTCAATGGTTCATTTGGAACTACATTTCCACCAAATACTAGCATCTTCTCTTTACAGTCTAGAAAGATATGGTTAGTAGATAACCAATCCATCCCCAAGATCACATCTAGATGAGCTAAAGGTAGGCAAATCAAATCCGCCATAAAAGATCGACCCTCAACAATAATAGGACACTTCAAACACACCCAAGAGGTGGTTACAGGCTCGTTAGTCAGAGTAGACACCACCATATCATATGGTAACTCCGTCGCACATAACCCCAACCTCTCCACACATGCATGAGATATGAACGAATGCGTGGCACCCGAATCATAGAGTACATCTAGTAGTTTATCAGCAATCAGACACTTACCCTGTATCAAATCGTCGGAGGCAGCAGCTTCTGATCCACTCATAGAAAATACCCGGAAGGGTACCTTTGGTCTTCCACCACTAGTGTTGTTGTTGTTGCTAACATTACCGCTCCTTGTGGAATTAGTGGGTCCACGATTGACGGTGTTGGAATTGGCAGTTACCGTCGGTCTCCCAGTCACCCTACATTCTCAAGCATAATGGCCTACCTTGCCACAAACATAACAACGATTCTCCTGTGTCTGCTGGAGCTGTGGGCAATTCCTCCTAAGATGCGGTCCTCCACACTGAAAACATTGTACCCCAGTCCCCCTTGACTGGCTCATGTTGGATGTAGTCACAGGTTGTTTCCCCTTGTTGCTAGAATATGGCTTCATCCTCTTATTACTGTTTACTCTAAAAGGATGGCTTCTCTGTGGTCCTCCAAAGCCTCTAGCCTGCCTCTCCTTCATCTTGTCCTCAAATATTCTGCACTTTGTCACCAGTTGATTGAAATCCGTGATCTACATATAGTTAACCGCCTGTTGAATCTCCAATCGAAGCCCATTCTCAAACTGAGCACATAGATCTTCTTCATTCCGAGCATCTTGATATTGAGGCCAATACTGTAGAAGTTCATTAAATTTAGTCATGTATTCCCCAACGAACATGTTTCCCTACTTCAAATCCAGAAATTCCCTCGCCTTTCGCTTCCTGAGATCTCGTGGGAAATAATTTTCCAAGAATTTGTCCTTGAAGGCATTCCAAGGAATCACACCTCCAGGTGCAACAAATGAAGGCTTCACGAACTTCCACCAATTCTCAGCTTCTCCTTGGAGCATGAATGTCGCATAAGGGACCTTATGCTCCTCGAGGCAACCCATCGCCTCGAAAATCTTCTCAGTCTTAGCTAACCACAACCTAGCACCTTCTGGATCATAGTCCCCACTGAACTTCGGCGGGTGGTTCTTACGGAAAGCCATGAGTCCCCGATACTCCGCCGGCTCCACATCACGTTCCTGCACTAGGGTTTCCAGCACAGCTGTGATGCGGTCGAGGACATCACGGTTCTGATCCCTACCACTTCCTGCCATACCTAACCTATAGGGAAGCCATTAGTATCCAAGAAATTCTACTGAGAGAGTGTACCACACAGGCTATGACAGTTACAACAATATCCTTCTCTCTATACATACATATACACAACAATTCTACTGAATTAATTGCACATTCCTGCTTAAGACAAGAAAGTAGAAATACACACAATTTTTGACTTAACGCCACTCCCCGAAACCTACTTCCAAGTTTCAGAGATACACAACATTCACACAGTAAGACCATGAACAGGTTCACTAGAATCCAACTTTTGCTCTAATACCACCAATTGTGGTGTCCCTAAATGATGACTGGTTTAATAGTAATGATTTAAATAACAAAAACCATGGGAAATTTTCTTTTTCTTTTTCTTTTTCTTTTTCGTTTATTTCTCTTTTTCACAGTAATTAAGTTCAGAAGGAAAATAATCACTATAGAGTCTTGAATGACCAGCTCACAACTCTATTCGGAGTCATTTCTTTCTGATCACGCATAACCTCTAAAATATTTTGCTCTTTCAAAAATAAAAGTGTACCAACCATCATTTTAGGTCGTCACATGTAAAATAATAAAATAAAATACGGTCGGTAAACTCTCTTGCAAATAAAGCTTGTTAACACATTCTTTTCAAATAACAAGATTAAACATAAGTACATTCATCATCTAAAGCTGTCCAAAATATGGGAGTTTTGCAAAATACATAGTGACATCCAGAGCAAAGGTATCCACTGTTGTGGCTTCAACCACATGTATACAATCATCAAATTCCTATACAATAGGTCTACCCATACAAAAACAAAAAGAGTAAACCTAACAGTCTGTACTAGATACACCCACCCCCAAAAATTATATAAACCTAGTCTAAGGAGTCGTCTGCTATGATGAAGAACCTCCACTAGTCGCTATGGAGTAGGTGTAGGTAATATCCACTCCACAGTGCGCTGAAGCGTGCGTGCTGGTTCCTCTGGATGTACCAATGAAGTAGTCGTGAATCGAATCGTGCCCCGAAATCGGCACCTTGCATTGCCTTCGAGGGTCTCCCAAACTCCCTCTAGGCACTCCATCTCCACTCGGTCATGGATTAATTGCGCTGCCATCGCGATCTACAAGAAATAAAAGAATGGGGGTAGACTCTTTCACGAGAGATCTAACTACGGTAGCAATACAATGCGTCCCATAATCACTACATGCAATTAAAAGGTGTGCCTCAAGGCTTTTCTTCTCTGGTAATCGATTACACAGCATTGGTAATCGATTACCAGAAGCCAAACTCGAGTTACACTGCTTCAGAACTTGGAAACCTGCACTATACACTGTGTAATCGATTACACATAACTGGTAATCGATTACCAGTGGCCTGTTACTCTATGTAATCGATTACACAGTATTAGTAATCGATTACCAGAGGCCTTCTCAACATACTGTCTCCATTTCTAAGCCTGGTAATCGATTACACCCCTTGGTAATCGATTACCAGAGGTCATCTCAACATCCTGACCCCATTTTTAGGCCTGGTAATCGATTACACACCCCTGGTAATCGATTACCAGAGGCCATCTTAACTTCCTGTCTTCATTTTTAAGCCTTGTAATCGATTACACACCCTTGGTAATCGATTACCAGAGGCCATATTCCAAATATCACTCAAGATTCATAGTTGGCCAGCCACCACACAAGCCTCCTTGCTCTGTGGTCTTTGTTCTTTTATCGGTTGACTGTCAAGAGCTCGCCTGTTTAGGTACATCACAGGTTCTCACTGACTGACTATGCCCGGGTTGGGTCGGGATTGGTCAAGCTTGGTTTTGGGCAATAGCACCCCACCTGACATCCCCAAGGTCTCCTGACCCCCGCGACATATCTCCAGATACCACTCTGTGGTCAACGAATAAAAGTAGGAAGACTGACTCTTCCCCACTTTCTCACTTCAAGCTTGTCGGATTATGGGGTACCCGTCATATGTGGTACTAGGTGGCGATCGAGCGATGGTGCAAGTCGACTCTCCACATCCACAAATCACACATGAACTCACCATCCCCAATTGCCCACCTTCAACTAAGCTCACGTACTCCCACGTAGCCCTTATCCTCGTTCCTCTCAGCATCGGGTCCCCATCAACCCCTCCAAGCTTCCACAGCATCCAAGCTATTCAACATCCAGACATCATGAACTATCCAAAGCCAAGAAAACAAGGGAGAGGCAGAAAACTCTGCCCAAAACACATTCCAATACCAAAGCTTTTCTTACTCATATACCCCAGTAACATTCTCTTCGTTCCGATTCGTTAACCGTTGGATCGACTCGAAAAGTTTTCTGGAGGTCCCTGGTACATAAATCTACATTTTGACCGTTGGGATCTGCTAGAAAATGTCCAGAATCCAATATGTACTACCCTTTTCACAACCAGCAATGCATAAGCATTTTCTGCACAATAGTCAAATTCTTCTACACAAAATTTGACAGCTTTTTGCTGCACAAATTGGGCAGATTTCGAATTCACTCTTTCCCTCATCCAATTTTGCCCAAATTGGATCCTACAAGTCCTAAATCATGTATAAACCACATCTAAACCAAAGGCAAGCTTCAGACCACAGCAATTCAAAATATAGGTATCTAAAACCCCTCAATTTAGTGGATTTTCAAGGTTTGAGAAGTGAAAATGGGAATGGGGTAATTTTGGAGCAAACTCTCATCTCACACAAGTCTATAACATTAATCTAAACTTTCTCAAACTGGTTTTATGACTAAAATTCCACCGAATAAAAATTTGACTCCTCAACACCCAATTTACCCTAGAAATGACTCATGCCTTCACTTTGGTAACTCATTTTCCCCATTTGCTCAGCCCAAGCTTTCCCACAAGTCCTAAATGACATTTTACACTAGGAGTAACTCACTTTAACCTCCAATTGCCACTAAATCCAGATTTAGCTTTTCAAACCCTCAAAGCCTCACACTTTTCCACTCATATCACTACCATTCTCACTTTTTAACCCTAGGTTAACTCTACCCTCCATCTCTATCAGTTTTCTACCAACGATTTCAGCACACAAGCATCACAAAGCATCATTATAAACCCTAAAACAGAATGGGTATATTTAGCTCATATCAAACATGACAAGTTTAGCATGCTTTCAACAAATTCCTTCACTAATAACTACCACAAGGCATAAACCTAGTAGAACTACCCATTATATCTCCGAAAACCCAATACCCACGAAAATCATGTGAGGAAGAAGTCTACCCAAACCTGAAATTTGAATTCCCACAATGTAGAGGTGCGCTTCACGACTCCTAAAATGGCTTCCTTTTGCGATTTGGAGCAGAAATGGTGAGCAAAGTTTGGAGCTTTGATGGAGGCTTCAATGGTGAGGAAGAAGAAGGGAATAGCAACGTGAGAGAGAGAGGGAGAAAAGCTTCTGAACTTTTTGGCTGAGTGAGGAGAGAGAACTTGGCTTTTTAGTTTAAAAAGGCTTCCTCTTTTTTTAAAAAAAAAAAGGTATGCCACATGTCTCCTTTTAAGTGGAGCAAAAAGGGGCCCACTTTTTCTCTTGATGTGACTCATACTCAGTCACAAGAAGAGAAAAATCAGACCTTTTGAAATGCTAAAATCCTGCCCGGTTTACGTGACGTTTCTCTGGTTCCAGTCCCTCGCATTTCTCTGCACCCGTCGGGGCCAGTTTTCGAAAGTAAGCAATATATATATATATCAAAACGCGCAAAATAAAACCCCGAGCGTGGTTCATGTTGATGCAATTGCCTTTGGTGTTTTGATGATGATCATAATGATATGATGCAATTGATGCAAATGGGCTTTTCAAGATTAAATTCAAGACAATACTTCAAGATTACAAGTCACAACATCAAGATGATCACTAGTATATTAGGAAGGGAATTCCTAATTGAATTAGCAAAGGTTTGGCCAAGTAATTTAAATTAAAAAGTGTTTTTCAAAGAATTTATTCTCTGGTAATCGATTACCAGAGGATGTAATCGATTACCAGTGGCCAAATATGTTTTATAACAACTACTAAAATTTGAATTCGAAATTTTAGACTGTGTAATCGATTACACAATTTTGGTAATCGATTACCAGTAGTTAATAAACGTTTTAATTCAAATTTTAAAAGCTGTAATCAATTACACAATTCCTGTAATCGATTACCAGACAGGATTTTCAGAAAAATATTTCTAAGAGTCACAACTTTTCAAAGGCTTTATTCATGACTACCATTGGTCTATATATATGTGACTTATAACACGAATTTGCTGAGAGTTTTTCAGAACAACAAGTGTTTATCCTCTCAAAGAGCAAAATCATTTTATCCTCTTTAGAATTCCTTGGCCAATTCAATTGCAATTCATTAAGGAATTATTTGAGTGCTCAATCTGTAAAATCTATCTCTTTCTAGAGAGATTCATTCTTCTTCTTCTCCTCATTCTCTAAGGGATTAAGAGGCCGTGGGTCTCTTGTTGTAAAGGAATTCTAAACACTAAGGAAGGATTGTCCTTGTGTGTTTAGAACTTGTAAAAGGAATTTACAAGATAGTGGAACTCTCAAGCGGGTTGCTTGGGGACTGGACGTAGGCACAAGGGTGTGACCGAACCAGTATAAATCTATGTTTGCACTTTCTCTTCCCTTAATCTCCTTTGTTTATTATTGCTTTATATTCATATTCAAATTGTTTTATTTGAATCAATATTTAAGAAGTTCATTATTAAGGGAATTTATAACTTGAATAAAAAGTGAAATAGATTTTTAATTGGGGAAGTAGTTTGTAATATCTTAATTCAACCCCCCCCCCCTTCTTAAGATATCTGAGGCCACTTGTCTAACAGTTCAAAGGTTGGTTTTGTTAAATTTTAAGTTACACGCAAAACGATAATTTTTAGACTAATTAATTGAGAATTAATCTATAATTATCCAGTTATGGATTTCTCTTCGTTAATTAGCCTAACCCGCGTATCTTTCCCCCAATATACCTACTTCTACCAGGAGTATACATATATATACACTGAATAATACTTCTATATATAATCATTCAAAAGGCATCATTTACAAAATTCCGGGTAGAAATTTCCAAGATGTCACAATCTGCCATTCATGCACGCGCCCAGCGCCATCAGCTCGCTCAGCGAGTCATTTGTCTCTTCTCGCGCTCAGCGTGGCCAGCTCGCTAAGCAAGAATTCACTAACTTGCGCTTAGCAAGAAAATGGCGCTAAGCGAGCCTTCAGGATCAAAAAGCCCTTGAAAGACTGAAGTTGACAAAAAATAAGAGAGTTATAGGAGGAGAGATGTAACAGAGCCAAAAAACAGAGCAAGAGAGAAAAGCTTGAACGAAAGGCCTTGGATTTCAAGAGGATTTTAGGTTTAGGAGTGATTGTTAGGTTTTTAGAGGTGGAGGAGACATCCCCACCACTTTGTAATCTTAATTTTCCCTCAAAAACCTCAGCTTGGTGCTGAAAGGTGCTAACTTTCAATGGAAGGCTAAATCTCTTGTTGGGGATTTCTGTTGGGCTTTGATGTAAAACTCTTCACTATCTATTTAAAGTTGTTTTTATGTGTTCATTTCTTCTATGTGTATTTAATTATTACATGCTTGTGGCTTGATCACCCATTTGTGTGTAAAGTTAGGATTTTAAGCATTGGAAAGTATTTTAAATCCTTAGAACTGGATAGAGCATGCTAGAAAATTGTATGTCTAGACATGGAGTGCAGGGATTTAGTTTATAATATGTCGTAATCTTAATGCAATTCGTTTAGGCTAAGTTCGATGAGGAATCTAGAACGAAGTTTAAATAGAATTAGACTCATTCACTAGAGGGATCTTGGTTTGAGTAGTTGTTTTCGGCATAGAACACAAAAACAACCTTAAATAGAGAAAAACACTTAATTACATCATTTTGTTCAGTAGAAATACCCAACGTTTTAATCATCTGTTTATCTCTCACATTTAGATAGTTAATTTTGTAGTTAAATTAGAACTGTAGACTCAACTTCTCTTTTTATATTTACTAGCTTTATACAAATGTTTACCTATTGAATGAATGCTCTCTGAATGAAACAAGTTCCCTGTGATTCAATACTCGGTTCTTACCATTTTATATTACTTGTGCGACTCGGTGCACTTACCAATTAGCATCGCTGACCAGTGGAGCAAGTTTTCAGCAGAAACAAGTTTTTGAACTCCTATCACACGCACAAATCTATCACTTTACAGCCTGGTTATTAATGTTGTCTTCTAACAATGGCAGATATGTATACAACAGAATTTCAAAAGCGAGGACTTCCTCATGTTCATTTATTGCTATTTTTACACCCAGACAATAAATATCCATCTTCAGATGAAATTGACCAAATTATATCAGCAGAGATACCTTCACATGAAGATGACCCAGAACTGTATACATTAGTACAAAACCATATGGTTCATGGCCCCTGTGAAATTCTACAAACTCAATCTCCATGTATGAAAGAAGGCAAGTGCAGTCGCTTTTATCCTAAAATGTTTCAACCCCATACTCTTTTAGATGCAGATGGTTATCCGGTCTAACGTAGAAGAAACATCGGTCGGACAATTTCCAAAAATGGTGTTATCATTGATAACAGATACATAGTACCTTACAATCCAAAATTACTCAGAAAATATCAAGCCCATATCAATATTGAATGGTGTAACCAAAGCACTTCTGTCAAATATTTATTCAAGTACATAAACAAAGGGTATGATAGAGTCACTACTGTTATGGTTCATAATGCCAACGATGCAATTCAGCATCCTACCACCCAGAATGATGAGATTAAAGAATATCTAGATTCTAGGTATTATTAATTTCTGATATCTAATTCATGTGCTCATTATTGTTTTAATACATAGATCTTTATGGCAGATACATTTCTCCCTGTGAAGCTACTTGGAGAATCTTTGGTTTTCCAATACATGGTAGAAAGCCTGATGTTGAGAGATTACATTTCCATCTTCTAGGACAACATAGTGTTCTTTACCAAGACCATGATGATATTGATGATGTCCTATCTAAGCCAAGCATCTCTGATTCAAAGTTTATTTCTTGGATGAACAACAACCAATGTTTTCCAAAAGGAAGAACTCTTACTTATGTAGAATTTGTTTCTAAGTTTGTATACAACAACAACAACGCCTTATCCCACTAGGTGGGGTCGGCTACATGGATCAACTTCCGCCATAATGTTCTATCAAGTACCATACTTCTATCCAAATCATTAAGTTCGAGATCCTTTTTGATAACCTCTCTTATAGTCTTTTTGGGTCTTCCTCTGCCTCGAATTGTTTGCCTTCTCTCCATCTGGTCTACTCTCCTCACTACAGAGTCTACCGGTCTTCTCTCTACATGCCCAAACCACCTAAGTCTATTTTCCACCATCTTCTCTACAATAGGCGCTACTCCAACCCTCTCTCTAATAGCTTCGTTTCTAATTTTATCCTGTCGAGTCTTACCACACATCCACCGCAACATCCTCATCTCCGCTACACCTACTTTATTCTCATGTTGGCTCTTGACCGCCCAACATTCTGTTCCGTACAAAATCGCCGGTCTTACCGCAGTCCGATAAAACTTTCCCTTTAGCTTGATCGGTACCTTTGCATCACATAACACCCCCGATGCTTTTCTCCATTTCATCCATCCTGCTTGAATGCGATGATTCACATCCCCTTCAATTTCTCCATCATCCTGTATTACAGACCCAAGATATTTAAACCGTGTGACTTGAGGGATAATATGGTCTCCTATTTTCACCTCTGAGTTAGAAACCCTCCTTCTTTTGTTGAACTTACATTCCATATACTCCGATTTGCTTCTGCTTAGGCGAAAGCCATGTGTTTCTAGAGCTCGTCTCCAAGTTTCCAACCTCTCATTCAACTCCTCCCTCGACTCTCCAAGGAGGACTATGTCATCTGCAAAAAGCATGCATCTCGGCGCTATCTCTTGGATTTGTTCCGTGAGGACATCCAGAATTAAGGTAAAAAGGTAGGGGCTAAGGGTTGACCCTTGATGCAAACCAATTGTGATGGGAAAATCGTCTGACTCTCCACCCTGTGTCCTAACACTAGTCGATACCCTATCATACATATCTTGGATAGCTCGAATATATGCAACCCTAACCCCTTTCTTCTCTAGAGCTTTCCACAAAATCTCTCTAGGCACTCTATCATACGCTTTCTCCAAGTCAATAAAAATCAAGTGCAAGTCTTGTTGGTCCATGCGATATTGCTCCATCACCCGCCGTAATAAATAAATCGCTTCCATGGTCGACCTTCCCGGCATGAAACCAAATTGATTCTCAGTAACTTGAGTCTCCTTTCTTAATCTCCGTTCGATCACTCTTTCCCATAATTTCATGGTATGACTCATGAGCTTGATTCCCCTATAACACGTCAGTCTAACACACTGAAGGTCTCCGGTTCGAGTCCGGGCGACGCCATACTAATCTAACTTTAATCCTGCCTAGGGTAGCTTTGCTATTCTTAGCCGGTCCCAAGCCCGGATAAAAGGAGAGGGTTGTGTTAGGCTTTCGACAGCCAACGTTAAACTTTGTCGAATCTCTATGACATGGATCAAAAAACTGTTTCTAAGTTTTATACAATAAAAAAAAACTGGTAGCTTAGAAAGAAAGGATACACTATTGGAAGGCTAATATGGGTCCCACCAACTATAGGAGAATTGTTTTTATTTAAGGATGATGCTTACTATTAGCAAAGGACCAACCTCATTTGAGGATATTAGAACAGTTGCTAATATTCAATATCCTACATATAGAGAAACATGCTTTGCTATGGGATTTTCACAAGATGATAGAGAATTTGTTGAGGCAATCAAAGAGGCAAAGGACTAGGGCACAACACCTTATCTGAGAAAGCTATTTGTGTTAATGCTTTTAACAGGTACCGTCAACAAACCTGAAGAACTTTGGGACCAAACTTGGCATTGGTTAGCCAATGACATTGTGTATCATTATAGGAAATCAACAGCAAATACAAGTTAGTTGTAATTTGTTTTTATATCGAATACCATCAATGATAATCATAATTTGACAAATTACTTTTCACCTGTTAGAATTACATCTTGATGATGACCATCTGAAAAAATTGGCATTGCTTGAAATTGAACAATTGTTGCAAGTAAATCAAAAATCACTTAGAGACTATCCTTCAATGTCATATCCTAAAGATGCAAATTGGCCATCCTATCTAGACAATAGCCTGATATTATCAGAGCTCAATTACAACAATGATGAGGTCAGATCGAAATTTCTGCATCTTTTTTCACACATGACAGGTAATGTGCCTTTCCATATGTAAATTCTATATGTAGAAATAAAATTGACTCCAAAAAACAAAATACATAACTACCCACTATACCTTTCATTTTAAGCCCAAATTTACTATACTCATTTTCCCTATTCTATCTTTGTCTCTAAAATTACAATATGCTATTAATGAAATCCAAGTTCCATTTAAATTATTCTTTTGCATCTGACAAAAATTTACCCATAACTACAGATCTGAAATTCTGATACCGAGGACAGATGTCGTACAGGATGTCACGACATCGCGCTTCAGAACATACAGGTTATATATGACAGTATGAACAGATAAAACAAGTAAATAACACAAGAGAATTGTTAACCCAGTTCGGTGCAACGTCACCTACATCTGGGGGCTACCAAGCCAGGGAGGAAATCCACTAAAATAGTATTAGTTCGAAGATCTAACAGCCACTGTATACAACCTTCTCACCTAACCACTACCCATGCAACTTCTACCTAAGAGCCACTCTTAGATATGAGAACCCCTCTCACTCCCTCTCAATCACTCACTCGTGTTTACAAACAAATCAAAAACACACCAGAGATTGCTCTCTGAACAATAGAGATCAACTCTACACACTCAGGTCCAACACTTGATGTTAGGGTAACATCAAGGTGGCTCACAAAAACACTCAAGTCACAAAACTCACAAAATAACTCTTCAATCTCTGACTTGATGAAAAACCCGTGCAGCCTTCATGTTTATATAGCAGTGTACGTATCTGGGCTGCAACAACTTGCGCTGGATGAGATCTATCATTCTCCTGAAAGATCTGCACTTAAAGATCTAAAAGATAAAGTTTTATCTTTTAGTTTTTATCTTCTATCTCTAATCCCTGAACGAAACTATTCAAGTTTGTAATTCAAACTTTAATTATCTTTTAATTCGTTCCTAAAGATAGAGCGCCTAATCTGTTGCTGACTGCACATTAATCTGTTAGAGATATAACAGATTTATGTGTCCAGTATTTTCGGGCAGGATGTCCTGGACATTGTATCTGACATCGTGGATCCTTCAGCTTCAATTCTTCATTTGACATTTTATCTTGCCTTGTGCATTGTGCAGCCCAATCTGATTCCTTGACATAATGTTAGACATCATGTGCAGCAACTCCAGCTTTCCTTCATTGTCTAAGTGCTTATGTTTTAACAAAATTTTAGCCAATCTTTTAAAACTCAGTAAAGCTAAGCACTAACAATCTCCCCCTTTGGCAAATTTTGTCTAAAACATACTTAGACACTTCCTGAGCAGGTACGAGCATTCATGCACGTGGGATCAGCAACTTTCATTATCAGAGTAATCAAGCACAGCAGTATCTGTAGTGGTGACAGCAAAATTCTGCAAGTTGCACATCTACAAGTCTTTTCCAGGATGTCAAGACATCTCACGTGACATCAGCTTTCTGCTCCCCCTGTCTCCATGCTCTTGCTGCTGTGAAGTGAATATTCTGCTAGGCAGCAGTTCACTGCAGTATCTTCTATCAGCTACTAGTTTCAGTAGCTTACATCAATCATCATCAGCATAAATACTACTCCCCCTCAAAATCATAAATCATGCATAATATCCTAATATCCTACTACTCCCCCTTTTTAGACAGAATTTGGCAAGAGTAGAATGCATGAAATTAATGTGCAAATATTACAGACCAATAACAACCAATTGTTCAAAGGGACATGCCCCAATAGCTAGTAAGAGTAAAAATCAAAAAACATAAAGGTCTGATGGTCATGGGGTGGCATCAGAATCATCATCATCTGATTCTGTATCCTCTGCTGCATCTTCTTCTTCCTCAGCTGCTTCTCCATCATCAACGCCATTGTCTGAGAGTCTTTTGATCAGGCGTTCCAGCTCCATTTTCTTCTCTGTGTTGGCTTTGATGGTTGCCTCCAGCACCTTGCATGTGTCCTTGAGTTCAGCAATCAAATCATCCTTGGACACAGCACCTGAAGCAGCAGCTTTCCCTGATGTCAAGACAATGTCTGGGACATGTGTCCCCTCAAACAGTTTGTAATGCAGGGATAGAGGAGATTCTCTCTTCTTCACAGAGTCGATGTTGTTTAAAATATTGGGATGTTGACTCAACATAATGCCACACAATACAGTTGGGAAGGCAATGGGTAATTTGACAGCAAAAGATTCTGAATGCTTAATAGTTTGATCAAACATATAGTTTCCAAAATTAAATTTGGACTTGGTTCCAACAGCATATAGAAATTTACCCAAACCTGTGGCAACAGTGGAAGTATGATTGGTGGGTACCCAGTTGGCAGTGCCAATCCTATGCAGGATTGCATACTTCACACTTAGCTTCCCTGCAGAAAGCTTCCCTTTCTTTGGCCAATGCTGGACTTGCTTGGCAGTGATTTCCTTGGCAATTTGATGCTCAGAAACAGCAATATCCACCACTCCTTCAGTTGGTCTGCCCAGGTATTTGTTGATTACAGCAGGGGAGAATCTAATACATTTTCCTTTGACAAACACTTTCTGATACTCATCACTCTTTCTGTTTGTTATGTCAGAGGGAATGTTGACAATGAATTCCCTGACTAGACTTTCATAGCAATCTCCCAACTTGGTGACAGTTTTCAGCAGTCCAGCAGCCTTGATGAGGTCCATGATCTCCTTGCAATCCAAGGCATCTCTTCCCAGTTCTCTTTCTAAAGCAAGTCTGCGTTGATATACAAATTTCCACCTTTCAACATTGCCAATGGAGTGGAATGAAATGTTGTCCAATGGGGCATCAGGGACATTTCCAGGCACCTTTTTCCCTGATTTCTTGGCTCTCTTCATGTCGGGAACATCTAGTTCGACATCATCATCAGAATCAGATGAGGAAATTTCTTTCCTCTTCTTGGAAGGGATTGCAACTTTGCTCCATCTGGATGTGGTAGGAGTGATTGGTGTGCTCTTCTTCTGTGCAGTAGTTTTGATTCGTCCAGACCTAGTAATGGGGGTTTTTCCCTTTCTGCTTTGTAATCTTTCTGCAATGCCAGGTGCCAACCTTTTGGCAATGGGTTCCTCATCAGATTTTACTTCTTCTAGGTCAATGAGGTCACCTGGAGCAGGTTCTGGTGCCCTTGGTGCAGGGGTCTCCTCTGTGGCTTGATCTTCTTCCTCTGTTGATTCCTCTTCACTGGATGAAGAGCGGACTTCAGCATTTGGGGTGGAAGATGTTGGAACATCTTTATCAGCATCAGGGACAGAAGCATTTTTCAAAATGCTATTCACAAGACTGCGGATCTTCTTATCCATCTCAGTGTCTTCTTCCCTAGGGCTTGGTGCAAAGCTAGGGTTTTCAGAAATCTTCACTCTCTGTCATCTTTTAGGGACCAGTTTCTCAGGAACAGGGCCTGGACCAGGAATCATTTGTATGGGTTGGATGTTGAATTCAGGTTGTTCCTGGTTTGATGGAGTTTTGGTGGATGATGGGGATGATGGTACAGAGGGTGAAACAGGGGATGAGGTTTCTTTTGGTGAGGTAGCCATGGAGAAGCAGAGCTTTTGGAGTGGTTTCGTGAATATCTGAGAAGTGTTGGGGAATGCTGATGAAAACAAGATTGCCACGAAAATGTAAGTTTGAATGAGGAATGTAGAGGGACGTGTGAAACGAAGGTTGAATTTGTTTTGGCCCAGTAGTGAACGTGCTATTGACGTTTGAGCACGTTCAGATAGAAGTAATTGCTATAACTCCTCTAGCAGACAAATGCCCAGCTTGCCCCTCAGTTTTTCAAACTGATTTGCATCCAATGCCTTTGTGAAAATATCTGCTACTTGTTCCTCAGTGGCAACATGCTCCAGTGTGATAACTTTATCATCAACAAGATCTCTAATATAATGATGTCTAATGTCAATGTGCTTTGTTCTGCTGTGTTGAACAGGATTTTTAGAAATATTAATAGCACTCATGTTGTCACAGTACAATGTCATGACATCTTGTTCGACATTGTACTCCTTCAGCATCTGCTTCATCCAAACTAGCTGTGAACAGCTGCTTCCTGCTGCAATATACTCTGCTTCTGCAGTAGATAGGGACACACAGTTCTGCTTCTTGCTGAACCATGAAATAAGGTTGTTTCCCAAATAGAAACATCCACCAGAAGTGCTTTTTCTGTCATCTGCGCTTCCAGCCCAATCAGCATCACAATATCCAACCAGCATTGAATCTGAACAATGACAGTACATAATCCCATAGTCACTGGTGCCATTTACATATTTCAGAATTCTCTTTACTTGATTCAAGTGACTTATCTTGGGATTGGCTTGATATCTTGCACAAACACCTACTGCAAAGGTGATGTCAGGTCTGCTTGCTGTTAGATATAGTAAGCTTCCAATCATGCTTCTGTACAGACTTTGATCAACACTGGTGCCAGCTTCATCCTTTGACAGCTTCAAGTGAGTAGGTGCAGGTGTTCTTTTATGGCTGGCATTTTCCATCCCAAACTTCTTGACAATGTTCTTTGCATACTTGCTTTGTGAGAGGAACATGAAGTCTTCCATCTGCTTCACTTGGAGTCCCAGAAAATAAGTCAGCTCTCCAACAAGACTCATTTCAAATTCAGATTGCATCTGTTGGACAAAATGTCGAAGCATCTCATTCGACATCCCTCCAAACACAATGTCATCAACATATATCTGTGCTATCATCAAGTTTTCAGCATCTTGTTTGACAAAGAGAGTCTTGTCAATCCCTCCCTTCCTATACCCTTGCTGAGTAAGGAACTCTGTTAGCCTTTCATACCAAGCTCTTGGAGCTTGCTTCAATCCATAGAGAGCCTTCTTGAGCCTGTATACATGATCTGGATGAGTTGGATCTACAAATCCCTTTGGCTGCTCCACATAGGCTTCTTCATTCAGGTATCCATTCAGAAACGCGCTCTTCACATCCATCTGGTACAGCTTGAATTTGAGGATGCAAGCTACACCAAGTAACAATCTGATGGACTCAAGTCTAGCAACAGGGGCGAAAGTTTCATCAAAGTCTACACCTTCAATCTGAGTGTAGCCTTGAGCAACAAGTCTGGCCTTGTTTCTGGTTATAACACCTTCTTCATTGGTTTTGTTCTTGAAGATCCACTTGGTGCCAATCACATTAGTTCCCTCGGGTCTAGGAACTAGCTCCCAAACCTCATTCCTTTTGAATTGCTCCAATTCTTCTTGCATAGCATTGATCCAGAACTCATCAGTCAGTGCCTCTCTCACATTCTTTGGCTCAGTTTTGGAGACAAAGCATGAATTGGAGACAATCTCAATCTCCCTTGATCTTGTAGTGACTCCTCTGTTTGGATCTCCTATAATCAGCTCCTTGGGGTGCATCTTCTGGATTCTAATGGAGGGACTCTTGTCAGGTTGATTGATGTTTGGTTCATCTGTAACAGAATCAGAGTTTTCTGCATTTTCTGCATTTTCTGCACTTTTAGCTGTATCTGCTACATTGTCTCCCGATGTTCTGACATCGTCTTTGACATCCTTCTTTCTTGCTGGAGTTAGATCATCAACAACCACATTGATGGATTCCATCACAGTTCTGGTTCTGGAATTGAATACTCTATGTGCTCTGCTGTTTGTAGAGTATCCCAAGAATATTCCTGCATCACTCTTGGGATCCATCTTTCTCCTTTGCTCTCTATCTGCCAAAATGTAACATGGACTTCCAAAGATGTGGAAGTGCTTGACAGTTGGCTTCCTCCCTTTCCAGATTTCATACAGTGTGGTTGGAGTCCCTCTTCTAAGTGTGACTCTGTTGTGGATATAGCATGCTGTGTTCATGGCTTCAGCCCAGAGATTATAGGGAAGTTCTTTGGCATGAAGCATGACCCTAGCAGCTTCTTGCAAAGTCCTGTTTTTCCTTTCAACTATGTCATTTTGTTGTGGTGTGATGGCTGCAGAGAACTCATGAGTGATGCCTTCAGATGTGCAGAATTCAGTAAACTTACTGTTTTCAAACTCTCTGCCATGGTCACTCCTAATTCTCTTGATGACACAATCTTTTTCTCTTTGAAGTCTTAGACTCAACTCTTTGAATACTTCAAAGGTGTCTGACTTCTCTCTGATAAAGTTGACCCAGGTAAATCTGGAGAAATCATCCACAACAACATAGGCATACCTCTTTCCTCCAAGGCTTTCAGCTTGCATAGGCCCCATCAAGTCCATGTGAAGTAGTTCCAGCACCCTGGAAGTGGTCTGATGTTGAAGCTTCTGGTGGGACATCTTGACTTGCTTTCCAATCTGACATTCACCACAGATTCTGCCTTCTTCTATTTTCAGATTGGGAATGCCTCTAACAGCACCTTTGTCAATGATTTTCTTCATGCCTCTTAAGTGCAGATGTCCAAATCTTTGATGCCATATTTTGACTTCATCTTCTTTGGAGGATAGACATGTGGAGGAGTAACTGGTTTCTTGAGGTGTCCATAGGTAACAGTTGTCCTTTGATCTGCTGCCCTTCATCAGAACTTCACTCTTCTCATTTGTCACCAAGCATTCTGACTTTGTGAAGTTTACATTGAATCCTTCATCACACAACTGACTGATGCTGATCAAGTTTGCAGTCAGTCCCTTCACCAGCAGTACTTTGTTCAGACTAGGAAGTCCATCATGGACTAGCTTTCCCATTCCAGTGATCTTTCCTTTAGAGCCATCTCCAAATGTCACATAGCTAGTGGAGCAAGGTTCAATGTTCACCAGGAATTCTTTAACTCCTGTCATGTGTCTGGAACAGCCGCTATCTAGGTACCAATCTTCCTTAGCTGATGCTCTAAGTGAAGTATGAACAACAAGACTGACAATCTTGTGTTTTGGAACCCACATCATCTTCCTTCCGTTGCTGCTACTTTGAGTTCCATGATGTGGATGGCCATGAAGATGATAGCAAAAGGGCTTTATGTGACCATACTTGCCACAGTAGTGACACCTCCACTTCTTTCTTTTGCTCTTTTTCTGCTGCGTTCCATGATGTCGAGACCGATGTTGCGACATCGTGGCTCCAGTGCTGTTTTTGGCAGGAATAAATTCTGTCATGGTTGTTCTGTCAGCAGATTTATGATTAAATCCAAGTCCTCTCTGGTTTCCAACATTCTTCCCAAGCTGTAGCACCTCATCAAGCATATCTGAGCCTTTATTCAACATCTTTATTGATTTTGTCATGTTTTCCAGTTTAGAGTTCAGAAAACCAATTTCTCCTTTAAGCTCAGAGATCTCCTCTTCATGTGCCTCCTTCTCAGCCTCCAGATTTGCAATGATCTTCTTCAGTTGAGCTTCTTGCTGAAGAATCTTCTCACTTTCGATGCATAGTTCTCTATAGGATATAGCAAGCTCATCAAAAGTGATTTCAATATCAATATCACTTGAATCTTTATCAGATTCAAATCTCCCAGTGAGTGCATTCACATCTCTGTCAGAATCACTTTCTTGTTCACTCTCTGTATCATCAGACCAACATACAGAAAGTCCTTTCCTCTGCTTCTTGAGATGGGTGGAACATTCAGCTTTGATGTGTCCATAGCCTTCACACCCATGGCATTGAATTCCTTTGTTGTGACTGGGCTTTTCGTCTGACTTCTTCTGGTATTCACTACCTTTCCTGATGTCGAAAGGGATGTTCCGGACATGTGGTTTCTGCCTCCTGTCCATTCTTTTCAGCACTTTGTTGAACTGTTTTCCAAGGAGCACAACTGCGTTAGTCAGACCTTCATCAGTATCCAGGTCATACTCATCTTCCTCTCCTTCATCATTGGACACGAACGCCAGGTTCTTGCTCTTCTTTTCAGTCCTATCCGAGAGTCCTAGCTCAAAGGTTTGAAGGGAACCAATGAGTTCATCAACTCTCATGTTGCAAATGTCTTGGGCCTCCTCTATTGCAGTGACTTTCATGTCAAATCTCTTAGGCAAAGATCTGAGGATCTTTCTCACCAGCTTTTCATCTGTCATCCTTTCTCCCAAGGCAGTGCAAGCATTGGCAATTTCAAGAATGTTCATGTGGAAGTCATGAATGCATTCTTCCTCCTTCATCTTCAGATTTTCGAATTTTGTAGCCAATAGTTGCAATCTGGACATCTTCACTTTGGAGGTTCCTTCATGAGTGGTTTTCAGAATCTCCCATGCATCCTTGGCAACTGTGCATGTGTTGATCAATCTGAAGATATTCTTGTCAACTCCATTGAATAGGGCATTCAAGGCTTTGGAGTTTCCAAGTGCCAATTCGTCTTCCTCTTTTGTCCAGTCTTCTTCTGGCTTCAATTCATCAGTGGGCTTTCCTTCTGTGTCCAGCATCTTGGGATGTTCCCAGCCTTTGATGACAGCTTTCCAGGTTCTGCTATCCAGTGATTTGAGGAAGGCCACCATCCTTGCTTTCCAGTATTCATAGTTGGTTCCATCCAGAATTGGTGGTCTGTTCACTGGTCCTCCTTCTTTCTCCATGTTCATCAGAATTTATCTCCCTAGATCTCACTCAGTGATTTAGAGTGCCCGCTCTGATACCAATTGAAATTCTGATACCGAGGACAGATGTCGTACAGGATGTCACGACATCGCGCTTCAGAACATGCAGGTTATATATGACAGTATGAACAGATAAAACAAGTAAATAACACAAGAGAATTGTTAACCCATTTCGGTGCAACGTCACCTACATCTGGGGGCTACCAAGCCAGGGAGGAAATCCACTAAAATAGTATTAGTTCGAAGATCTAACAGCCACTGTATACAACCTTCTCACCTAACCACTACCCATGCAACTTCTACCTAAGAGCCACTCTTAGATATGAGAACCCCTCTCACTCCCTCTCAATCACTCACCCGTGTTTACAAACAAATCAAAAACACACCAGAGATTTCTCTCTGAACAATAGAGATCAACTCTACACACTCAGGTCCAACACTTGATGTTAGGGTAACATCAAGGTGGCTCACAAAAACACTCAAGTCACAAAACTCACAAAATAACTCTTCAATCTCTGACTTGATGAAAAACCCGTGCAGCCTTCATGTTTATATAGCAGTGTACGTATCTGGGCTGCAACAACTTGCGCTGGATAAGATCTATCATTCTCCTGAAAGATCTGCACTTAAAGATCTAAAAGATAAAGTTTTATCTTTTAGTTTTTATCTTCTATCTCTAATCCCTGAACGAAACTATTCAAGTTTGTAATTCAAACTTTAATTATCTTTTAATTCGTTCCTAAAGATAGAGTGCCTAATCTGTTGCTGACTGCACATTAATCTGTTAGAGATATAACAGATTTATGTGTCCAGTATTTTCGGGCAGGATGTCCTGGACATTGTATCCGACATCGTGGATCCTTCAGCTTCAATTCTTCATTTGACATTTTATCTTGCCTTGTGCATTGTGCAGCCCAATCTGATTCCTTGACATAATGTTAGACATCATGTGCAGCAACTCCAGCTTTCCTTCATTGTCTAAGTGCTTATGTTTTAACAAAATTTTAGCCAATCTTTTAAAACTCAGTAAAGCTAAGCACTAACAAGATCAACAAACATCAATTTATGACCAAATTATTCAAGTTGTCAATAAGAATGAAGGTGGCATGTTTTTCCTATACGGATATGGAGGTACAAGAAAAAAATTCATTTGGAAAACGCTAGCAAGTTCATTAAGAGCAGACAAGAAAATTGTTATTATGGTTGCTTCTAGTGGTATAGCTTCTCTATTGTTTCCTAGAGGTAGGACTGCACATTCAAAATTCAAGATACCTGTTCCAATTTTTGAAGACTCAACATGCAACATACATCAAGGAAGTCAATTAGCTTAATTATTAAATCAAACAAGTCTAATTATTTGGGATGAAGCACCCATGGCTCACAAATTTTGTTTTGAAGCACTTGATCAAAGTTTGAGAGATATTATTAAAGGCAAATCCAGTTCCAATAAAATCTTTGGAGGTAAAGTCATGGTGTTCGGTGGAGATTTCCGACAAATCCTACCAGTCATTCCCAGAGGCAATCGTTCAGACATTGTAAATGCAACAATAAATTCCTCTTATCTATGGGATTATTGTCAGGTATTAACACTGACAAAAAACATGCGTTTACAAAGCAATATACAAGCAGTAGATGAACAAGAGACTGCCACATTTGCACAATGGATTGTGGACATTGGAGATGGAATTATTGGACATCAAAATGATGGGTATGCTACAGTCAAAATCCTAAAGGATCTGTTGATAACAGAATATGATGATCCAATCCATGTTATAGTTAACTCAACATTCCCAAAGTTATGCTAGCATCACAACAACCCTGAATTCTTCCGATCTAGAGCAATATTAGCTTTCAACCAATGAAACAGTCCAACAAGTCAATGATTATATACTAGCATTGATCCCAGGTAATCATACCATCACTTATATAATTGTCATCACTTCTATCTAAATTGTGTCTACTTAATTTCCAATTATGCAAAATTACCATCTATTTAGTATATTTACTTATTTGCAAAAATGGTTATTATTAAGTTGACACACTAATTACAAAAATGATCATAGGTGAACACATGGAATATCTAAGTTCTGACTCACTAGACAAATCAGAAACCATTGAAAGTTGTCATTTCCACTCACTAACTACTGAATTTCTTAATTCATTGACAAAATCTGGTTTGCTGAATCATTGTATCAAACTGAAAATTGGAACTCCTATAATGTTGTTAAGAAACTTAGACCAAACTCAAGGGTTGTGTAATGACACTAGATTAATTGTTACAAGGCTAGCAAAACACGTTATTGCAGCTCAAATTATTTCTCGAAAAAATGTTGGCCATAATGTTTATATTCCTAGAATGTCCATGTCCCTTTCTCAATCACCATGGCCTTTTAAGATTTTGAGAAGACAATTCCCAATAATGCTCTCTTATGCAATTACAATTAACAAGTCTCAAGGGCAATCACTATCTACAGTTGGACTTTACTTACCAAAATCAGTTTTTAGTCATGGTCAATTATATGTTGCATTATCAAGGGTCAAATCAAAGAAAGGACTAAAAGTTTTAATACATGATAAAGACAAAAAAAAATTGACTTCTACCACCAATGTAGTTTTCAAAGAGGTCTTCAAAAATCTAACAAGGTAAATACAATTTCTATAGAATGACAATTGTTATTCTACACAATACTATATTTTAAACTTATTCATATGCACTCTCATATGCAGCTAGATACAAGGTCATATGAGTCATCATTAGATCTTCTATTATGAGGTACATAATATCATCTACTACATTTTAATCTTCCAATTGAAATTCATGATATTGTATTCCATCTACAATCATGTCATAGATTGCATCTATTTAATTTGTTTTTTTTTTTCGGTTGACCAATCATATGATCATTATCAAATTAGCAATGGCATAAAAAAATTATGCAAAACTTTAACTTGTTTTACATTGAATTTGCATTTGAATATATTACTATGTCTACCTTTAGTGTGGTGACTACTTGATTAAATATGGACCAAAGTCATAAATGTCCAATACTACTAAAAGTGTTTCCATTTTCCAATAAAAGTGTTTTAAATTCTGCAATGAAATTCAATTGGACTGCATTATTTGAACTACATGCTATGATTGTCTTTCATCTGCAATCATCACACAAAGCCAAAATGACTATACATTTGGCTTTTCGGGAACGAATTTGATAATTCTCTGCTTCATTGTCCATTTACAGTTATTGCTTTTGTGAACATAGAAGCTAAATAATTTACATTATGGCAGGGTAATGTTTTACAGTTTAATGAATTTTCTACCTATATCCAATGTCAATCTATTTGCTTAGCTTTCTATCGGTATGTATACAGATGAATAATCCAGCATGCATTGTTGTTTAGTCAAAAAACTACTCTCGATCAATGTCTCCAAAGCATTGATAATTAGTTTTAAAAAAATTTGCTTCAAATATCATATGATGATTATTTAAATAGTAATCATAGAAAAACAATATTCTGAACGGTAACAAGTCATATATTGAATTTGCATTTATATCTCTTCCTGAACCAAACATGATCCTTTCGTTTCATTTGCCTCTCACACTCAATTACTTATGGGAAATTTACAATTTTTTTATGTAATGACCCTATCCTCTCTTCGGTATTTTTAATTTTCTTTTACAAATATTGGAAACAATTACCAATATAAGACCAACTTCATCAAATTTGCAATCAAGTGACAAATGTCCCTTTGGGTTATATCAACTGTAACTGCAAATACTGTGATTGGTTTAATTGCATTTCCTATGCCAAATGTCACATCCAGCTTATAAGCACCGTCCAGCATTTAAAATGTTGCTAATCTAATAATTCACATTATATTTTATTGTTATTTTATAATTCCATAGTGAAAAATATAGCAATCATTACACGGCCATCTAGCTTCACAATCATTAAACTGGCCCTTAATGTTCACTCTTCAGAAGCAACAATAAATGCTCCACACTTCCCAAGCAGCTCAATTTTCCGCTAGTTACAACATTAGGAAAAGGCAACAATTAAATTTTCACTGCCTACTACTTCACCCTACTATAACACGCCAAAATCAACCTTTTTCTGCAAAGCCCATTTCTACTACTCTTCGAAAATCCTTCAGCTTCAGGCCATCACCAAGATGACTACATTATCATCAACTGCGTCAAGTAGGGTAAGTGTTAACCAACAGCCTCACTCAATTTCTTTCCACCTTTTTTGTATATGTTTCGACCTTTTATTTTCTTTGCTTCTGTCTTCTAAAAATCATGTTTTTCGATGACATTCATAAACCACTTCTTCTTTAAAAAATTTACCCTTGCCTCACTGCAAATAAGATATCCAGTTATCATACCACCATTCATCATCCAGTTTATGGCTGCCTTTCACAATGACAAAGTAATGTTTTATGGTTCTTTCATTCACGTTCTTTCTTTACTTCATTGTTCTTTCATTGACGTTGTAATGGTAAACTTTTCAAATTTTTTTGATGCAGGATATCATAGAAATACCTTCCTTTTACCATCAGCAATGGGCACCAAACTATCCAGAGTTTGCCCACTTTAAATACGCCAGAGGCATCTACCAAATTCGAGTCAGGCAACACCGAGGAAAATTCTTCTTCGCTGATGGCTTGAGAGACTTCAGAAGAGAGTTAAACATTTATGAGTCTACTACCATCAACTTCTACGCCTGCGACCACAATTGGGTATTCGACCTCCACTTCACCCCCCCCCCCCCCCCTCACTGGACCAGCAAACATGTGGAAGACCACGACTCACATCAAGAAAACATATGTGAACTGTTGAAGTCACTCAATCCATGCTTGCTGCCCCCTATCCACTGGTAAATCACCATTAACTGATTATACTTTCTTATTCAAATTCTTATTTAAATATTTATCTAATTTACATTTTATCTGTAGAAACTTCTAGCTTCTGTCGCGCTGCATGTTGATGCCTGTGGCCAGCATATGACAATTCTAAGAAGATTTGGCCCTCCTCTGCAATGGAATGTCGTAGTCCTGGACATTGGCATTGGTGACAAATATATTGTTCAACTTCGGTACCAGTTTCTCATGGACAACGATTTTAGCCATGGAGATGAAGTTACATTTTACTACAGGTGTTATGATAAAATTTGGAAGATTGTCATCAGAAGACAAAAAGACTAGAAAGATAGTGATACCGACTAAATTTTATTTGTATTTTCTTAATTTTACAAACAATGTTTTATAGTTTGAACACCAATTTTATTATAAGTATTAAGCCTTTTTTGCTTCAACACCGCATTTCCTTTTATATCTATCTTGCAAAACACAAACCATGCTTGTTAAATCACTAAGTAGACGACCCGTGCTTATGCACGGGTTGTAGACTAGTTTTGTATAAAAAGCGTTTCTGGAAGTTCTTTTAACAATATGTCTGAAACAAATCCCCTATGTTGCTTTTCTTAAAATAAAAGGGAAAAAAAAAAGAACTATAAGTGAAGAACATCCATCAGCATGTGCCTTTTAGCATCATATTCTTTGGCAGCATCTCTCTTTCGGTGTCATGTTCCTTTTTGCTGAACCCAATCCATCATCAAAAACCATCGTTCCCACCGTTACTTTGCTTTGATTCTTAGGGTTCCTAACCATTTTAACAACAAATATACTGAAGATTAGTTTTTTCATGATATTCTTGTAAGCTTTCAAACACATATTTCAATACTCATGACTTTGATTTATTTGACGCGTGAATTATAAACAGATCTCGATCCCACAACGGCTGTGCAGTTTTTATAAATAAATAAAAATTGGGCCAATCCTTCGCTATTAATAAAATATATTAGCGTAGAGACTAATAAATTGATAGATTCTTAATTCTTTAGAGACTATTTATATAATTAATTTAATCGTTTTAATAGGTATTTAAGGGGAAAAAAATTAGATACTAATAAATTGATGATTTATTGAATAAAATATAAACTACCATTCCTCATTCGATCGCATGATTGGCTGAAATATGTAAAATTAATAGCTTGCGTTTTTTAACCTTTTTAAGGAAAAAGCTTAGGTAAAATATTTAGACCTTATAGTTTTAAATTGACTAGTTTGGTTTATATACTTTAAAGCATAGGTGTAGTTAAACACTGATGATTGAGAAACTTAATAGAAACTAAATCTACTTATTTTTTGAACTATAGGACCAACTCAATCAATTTGAAACTATAAGTATTAAAATTAAAATTGACTGAAAGGGTAAGAACACAAATATATTTTATTCAAAATAATTCATTCTTAGATGGCCAAAAATCAATTAGAGGTGAGGTGATTTTTATTAAGCAATGATATGTGAGTTTTATCTTTCGAATTAAGCAATAATTCATTCTTTTGAAGGTTAGAGGTGATTTTTATTAAGCAATAGTTCATTCAAAATAATTCATTCTTATCATTATTTTTTAAAAACAAGAGACATCCATATAATTAAATTCATCAAATTAATCTTTCGAATCATAAAGATCTCACTAGCTAGAGTTAGTTTTATCTCTTTTAAT
This sequence comes from Glycine max, assembly GCF_000004515.6. Lineage (NCBI taxonomy): Eukaryota > Viridiplantae > Streptophyta > Magnoliopsida > Fabales > Fabaceae > Glycine > Glycine max. The sequence goes on along the minus strand of NC_038242.2, from coordinate 34,363,372 downwards.
AAAGTTTTTCAGTTTAAAAAATCAAACTCTTTCTTAAAATATTTTTGAAACCCAACTATTATCTATCAAAATGTACTCTTGTTAGTAAATTATTCATTTATATATCTTTATATCAAATAATATACGAGTGTATGAGAAATTATAAGTGGTCCCAAATTATTATGATTTTAGTTAATCTCTACTTAATAAGTATATATATAATTGAGTATTAACTTTTTTGTCATAAATTAAAGAACTTGATGATTTTTTAAAATAAATTAAAGAATTTAAATACTTATATTAAGACTAATTAACTGGAGACAGTGGATACTTGCTATTTCGGACTGCTTAATAATTTGGGTGTGAATGGATGTCGACTCATCTTTTTTCTTTTTATTCAGAGGCAGAATGGACCTACATATATATTAATTTTTTGTACAACATATTCCTATTCATACTATTCCATTTTGTCCCTCTCTTACCTTTGCATCCATTATTAATGATCAAGTTCTCTTTATTCAACCTCTCAACAAACTAAAGAGTGAAAGATCACGCTGAAGGATCCCTGCTAATTAAATTAAAGCAACTTAATTAGCAGTATAGCATGTCCAACAATGGCAGCAACAACCCTTATGTTCAAATTTCCCCTCTTCACACCAACCGTGAGTGGTTAATGTTCCATGTTTTCTGTACATGCAGATAAGCTTTAGTTTTTTCTTCTTTTTTTTTTAACATCAGTTATGATCTCAGGTCCAAAGCCAATGGATACGGTGTGTGATGCATTAAACCGCTGCAGCAGGAAGGTTGGAAAAGCAACTAGAAGAGCTGAGACCATGGCTGACAATTTCTGGAATCATAGTAAGTTTGCCTCGATCAACTTTATCCCCTTTTTATTTCTTTTTCTTTTATCATATGTATTGAAGATCTCACGCCACCTCATGATGAGACTTAAAAAAAATATATGGTAATCATCATCTAACGATCGGATATTTAAGATTAATTGAGTTAAATCCATAATTCATGATTCTAAAAATCTCAAAGAAATGTATCAATTTATATGGTAAAATGTTAAAATAAAATTTTGATCTTTATACACTATTTCTCATTTTTAATCTCTATTAAAAAATGAGTTTAATTTTCATATATGATTATTCATGTAAATATTTTTATGCTATCAATCAATTAGAAATTACTCTAAATTTGATTATTTAAAATAATTATTACAGATATTAAAGAATAAAAAAATCATTATACTCTGTGAATACATTCTATCTATTCTAGTTGTTGTATTCTGAAAGAAATTTCTCCATTTTATCATTACGAATTTGATCTGTATCACCATTAATGATAAATTTAGCTTTGTTGTCAATTATCATCTTTGCCAAGCTGATATCGCCATTGATATGATGCCATATAGGATAAACATTAGCCAGCTTAGCAAAATCTAATGTTATAACTTTGGTAAATGGTAGGAACTAATTTGCGAGCACCATTTGCTGAAAAGATCAAAATCTATAAACTTCTTTATGTAGAGACTAAAACAAAAATAGTGTCAAGCACAAGGAATTTTTTTAAAATTTCTATCTTAGCTTGGAAGCTGAACTCCCAAACTTTCTTACCGATCATGCATAAATTGAAGTTGTTCTAGCCACCGCAGCAAATTTAATTTTGGCTTTATTGCACTTTTTACCTTCAACTTTTTAATTTTTGACAAATATTATCTTAATTTTTTAATTTGACGCATTTTACTTTTAACTTTTAAAAATCTTGTAAATTTTATCCTTCATCAGTTAATACTAATATAATTGTACTTTTTATCCGTAACTTATTTTTTTTCTCAAATTTTATCTTTAACTTTTTATTTTTCTGAGAAATTTTGCTCACAACCTTTGTGCTTGTTAATGGATAAATGACAGAATAAAATTCATAAGATTTTTATAAATTGGGGTAAAATGCATCAAATTAAAAAATTTAAAGTAAAATTTGTCAAAAATTAAAAAGTTGTAAGTAAAAAGAATAACTAAGCCTTTAGTTTTCTATCCATAATTTTTAAGTAGTGTAGACCTGTAGACTTATGTTCTAATGAAATCTTTGATGCATAATTATACTGCAGTCAGAATTGGTTCTAGTCTTGCTGATGCAGCAGTGGCTAGAATCGTTCAAGGAACAAAGGTGCTTACACTAGGAGGACCTGATATATTATTTCAACAATCATTTGGGAATTTTCCAGGAGAGAAGCTCATAAAGTCATTTGCTTGCTACTTATCAACATCTACTGGACCTGTAATTGGAACAATATATGTATCAACTAAAAGAGTAGCCTTTTGCAGCGACTATCCACTGTGCAATTATCCACTCTCGCTGCAGCAAAACCAGAGTGTGCATTATAAGGTACTTATCTTCTTTCTTGCAAAGTAAACAACACCCTGTAGTTTGTATTTGATTATGTTTCCTGATTGGTTGCTACTTGCTAGTAATCTTCTGATACAAGAAACTCAGGATAAGCCTAGGTGAGTTAAACTGTATTCGTTGGAATTTAATTAGAATGAACTGTTAGTGGAAAGGATTTTTACAATGTCATATAATCTCTGGTGTGTCATGTATAAAAATTTATTAGGTATTCCTCAACCACCACATAGTTGATGGTCCTAATTTCCTAATCAATCTTTACATGACACGTAATTAAGCGTTATTCTAATTTTTCTCTAAATTAAAAACTCAAATATGTATCATATAGAGAATGGTCGGACCAAAGGTCATATCTGGCGTGTTTATTTTTTTTTTTTTGAAAGGAAAACTAAGAATTATATATATATATATATATATATATATATATATATAGGTAGTTCAAAGTCTGCACAAGATATAAAGACATTACAGAGCTGCAAAACAAAAGCAGTATATCCCTCCTATATTTGTTACATATCGCTACCAAAAAGGTTGCCTCTATACAACAACCAAAGACCATAACCTGTAACACTAACAACAATCAGGTTGGTAGACATAACCTTGGATTGATCCATTCAAACAAACTTCATCTAATAAAATAATGTAATCTTTCATTTTGTATTTAAACTACTTAAACCTTATGATAAAAATTCAATTTTCACTGTGTATGTATTAAATGCACCTTATTTTTTGGGCTTAGAATTCTAAAAAACAAGTTGGTAGCCTGGCGAGCAGCAACCTCCACGAGAAAACAAGGATCTTTGAAGGAATTATAGAAGCCCAAAAGATTGTCTGGATGAGGATAAGTGGTTCTCCATGGCATAAACAGAGCCATACTTAAATAGCAGAATCTTCCTCCAGACAGCAGACATATCAACCGTGAATCTCCAACACCACTTCTATAATAGGCTGATATTGAAAATCTCGACATTCTTCACACCAAACCGCCCTTCCGATATCTAGGGTGTTTATATAGGCTTCACTCATTATTATAGCCAATTTCTCTTAATTTTCAACATGTATTAGGAGTAATATGCGTGCATCAATGAGATCACAGATTCACATACAAGCATGCAATATCACTTATCACTCTGATTGTATTTGTTTGTGACTGCTGAAATGGTCAGTAAATGTCTGAACAATATATATCCTGAGAAATCAATACACCTTACTGAAACCTTTTTTATTTTTTATTTTTTATTTTTCTGTATTTGATGTATAAAGTTTATTGAATTAAGTTTTAATAAGAGGAAATGAATAATAGTCATACTCTCATACCCACATTTTTCATACCACTTCGAAAGACAACATAAAATAGACCCCCCTCCCCTACTTCTTTGGGATGCTCAACTAATATTCCATACATTTAATCATGGATAACTCATAACTCCTATGTCTAATATTTTGAGATCATAGTTGAAAGTTGATACCCTTTGAATTTCTGAACAGCAACATCCCAAACTTTAGGTAAGTTTCTTGTAATAATCAAATACTGATTTTTTGTGTCTTATATACAGGTCGTGTTGCAACTCGATCAGTTAAGCACGGTTAGTCCTTTCTCAAATAGATTTAACCCTGCAGAAAAATACATGCAGCTTGTCACAGTGGATGGTTATGAATTCTATTTTATGGGGTTTATAGCATATGACAAGGCTCTCAAGACAGTAAGAGAGGCTTCACTGCAATATCACAACCATTCCAGAGAAAGCTCGAATGCTTGAATTATTTTTCATCTATGTGCTGGACACACACCCTTGAACTACAATGTACCCTATTCCAATTTATTTGGTAGCAATTAGCTGAGAAATGAGCATATGGCAAATTTCATCACAAGTTAATGGGGAAAGCCCCTCCCTAGAATTAATGTCGACCCAACGATAAACGAGGTTTAAAGTGAATTTTAAAAGAAATTTTATGCTTTAAATATGTTAGATTTTTTTAAATATTTTTTGTTGGTGCGTAAACTTTACTTACTTTATCCTTGGACCGGCCTAAGCTAGAACCTAAAAGATAATTTGGCTCTAACATAATATTATTAGAACAAAGAAAGGGAAGGGAATGACCCCAAGTGAAGCAATTGGAATTTGGAAGGAATCCCGTAATTAATCAGTTTGTTTTTTCACTGAAAAATGTAAAATCATAACTTCATCTAGTGTCATTATTTTCAGCAATGTACCGAACCTTTGATCATTACATAGCTCACGAGAGACTAAGTAGACATTCTTTTAAAATCTTTACTTCGGGTTTAGTTTCACTTAAAATTCATTATCCCTCTCCAGAAATATATTTATATGAAATCAAACTCAAGTCTTCTCCTGCAGACTCAACAACTTGTGTTATTAATTATGCTACAGTCATTAGATAGCTTGAATATTGAGTAACATGCATGAGTAAATAAGTCTCAAAGTTGGATAGAAGTGAGCAATTTGAGAAACATATAACTGAAATTGGCCCACACACCTAATGGTTTAAGATTTTAGATTGTGGCCGTGTCAAAAGTGATTAAGGACATATTTGTTTAAGCTTGTTTTAAAACACTTTTTTCAATAAAATAATTATTTTTTTATTTGTTTGTCTAAACTGATTTAATTTTTTAAAAAATGTTTTCTACTTTTTTTAAGAAATAACCTCTATTTGCTTCTTAAAAAAATATTTATTTCTACAATCACTTTTTTCTTAAAAAATTTAAGCAAATTAACTCTTAATATAAGATTTTAAATTTTGTTAAAAAAATATGATTTAAAATTGTGAGTGCAGTTCTGAATGGCATTGTCAACACCTGCAGACCTACATGGTTGTTAGAGTGTGCACCTGCATCCTCTTATTTTTAAAATTCATTAAATTTGTAAATAAAATTTTATATTTTTATATTTTATTTTATTTATATTTATATAATTAAATTCACTCATTTTATTTTTTATAATTTACAACTTAAGATGTTAAATCCGCCACTCATGGTCAATGCGATTGCGGTGATGCTGCGATAGTAACATGGCACACAAATAAAAACAACTCTATCGTAGTGTGATGCAGTTGATAATGCTGCTGCAATTGCAATATTGGGACCGCATCATGATCAGTGGCGGAGCTTGAGAAAAAGTGCTGGAGAGGACAAAATAATTAAGGTTATGTAGTAATATATATATATATATATATATATATATATTAAATTAATGATGTTATTCAAATATTAGTTGTTTTTTAATTAATTGTTGTAATGGTAGTAAAATATTTTTTCTACTTCATAAATAAAATTCCTCAACTGTTTTTAATAATTTTTATACTTTTGTTTACTACTAAATAAATAAAAAAATAGAGAAGTTATCTTTCTTGTGAAAAAGTTGTAATAAACATAATTTTTTCTAACAAATTTATATGAGAATACGTAATAAATAATTAGTTTTCAATGGATTTTTTAATAAATTTAAAGAAATAATCATATTTTCTAAGTTAAATAAATTTACAGAATGTTTAGTAGAGAGAATTTAAAAAAGATCTCAAAATTCATAGAAAAGTATTTATATAAAAAATCCACAAAGAAAGCTGACATGTTCAAGTCATATTATATACGAGAGTTTTTACTGATAAAAATATATATAAGATTTTATGTACCAATACGAGAATAATCAGTTTAAAAGATGCAAAAATAAGTTTTATATCACGGAAAAATTAATTAAATATTTCATATATAAAAATGTTATTAAATCAGTCATAATTATTTTTTGACAAATAACTATTAATGTTATAAAAAAAAGCTTAAAATGTAATGTTAACCTAAAATTGTCCATAAAATTAATAATAATAAATAAAATGACTAAAATTATAGTCTTTTATACTCTTTCAATGACTGAGAATTTACAAATTAAAATTAAAAATCATTATAAAAATATTATAAAATTTTATTTAAGAATATGGTTTCTCTTTCCCTCTCTATATAGAGAGATTGAATTCAACATTATATTTGCTAGGATTTACTAAAACTATGTATAAGACGGATACCATTAATTATAAGACTGGCTTTTTATTTTACAGAACTTTAGTTAAGTTTTTAGAACTTAAAATTGTTTTACTAGGTCTTTCACAAACTTTAGACGGATATCATTAATTTTTTATATTTTAATTTTCTTGTTTAATTTACATTTAATACAAAATTTTATTTTAAAATATTTATCTAAAAAAATTAATATAAAATTTATAAAATAAATAAACATTATTTAATTTAATTTTATTAAATTTTTGAGAAAAAATACTAAACTTTTTCAAGTAGGAAGATTAAGTACAAAATTATTTTCTAAAATTGTGACAAAATAAAGATTTACTTTTTATTATATTCATCCATCAAAATAAAAATCATATATTGATTTTATGAAACCACAAGCATTACAAGAAATTTTATAATTTGCTACTAATTTTAACTAGGAATAAAATTCATAGATATCTTGTAGCTAATTAAGTATAAATTAACTACCATATTTATTTTCCTAGTTAATATTAAAATTGAAAACTATTTATTAATATCTCTTTTATATCCCCAATTAAATTTTATTTTCCTAGTTACACTTCAGTTACTCTCGCTCTCCCGCGCGATTGGAGAAGAGGAATGGGACTCCGAAGGTTGAGGTGCGATCGGAGAAGAGGAACCGCTTGAAGAATTTTTTTTTCGAAGGCTTTGTTCTTCGGGTTCTTTAAGGTTAGGTTTACACTTCTCCGTTTGCGTTCATCGCTCACTCCCTCACTCTCGTGTTCATCGCTCACTCCCTCACTCACTCTCAATTTCATTCGCATTCTCAATTTCGCGATCCATTCTCTGTTCAATTTCTGTTCTCGCTTTCTCTCCTATGCTTGTGTTTTTCTCGGGATTTTCAAATCCGCTCTGAATGTTTATAAAGTGTAAGACTGTTTAGTTTGTAGTTATTGATTCAATTCGAGAAACTTTATTTTCTTCTCTCGATCTCACTCTTCAATAAAAAAATTTCTCCAGGCTTTGGTTTCTCACTCTTCGATTGGTTTCACTCTGATAGAACTGAAGGTAGTGTTCAATTTCTGTTTCATTTTTATAGATCATCGGATTACAGATATTTGAAGATTTGATTTTAGTGTGTAATAGAATCAAATCAAATTCATCTCGATTGGAATTTTAGGAATTGATTTATCTTTGAGTTGATGCAAAGACAACATTGGTGTTCCTATATCACTCCTTATACTTCATTTTGATGACTAGTTATAATTGATATTCTTTATTCATGTCGATTATTTGTTAAAAATGTGACTATATGATCCTTTCACTGCTCCACACTTGCACATTTCCTGATTTTTACTGAAATTTTGAGTAGTGCACATGGATAAATGAATAGGGCTGACTCTGAGAATTGTATTTTTTTTCTTTATTTTAGATGCTAGGTGTTTGATGATAATACCGAAATGTGCTAAGCCAATGAATCAAATGAGATTGTGATCTGGTTTGTACCTATGGAATTAATATTGTGTGTGTGTATATATCAAGTGATGGTTGTGGATTCTGTAATGTGCTCATTGACAATGTGTATCTGGTTGATTTGAATCCATGATTGAGCACTAGTTGTTTGATTAATCGCCTAACCCAAGATCTTCCTCCTCGTGTGGTAAAGTTAGGGGTGTGTATGGTTATTATGACCCCTGTGCTTCCCACAAGTGAGTTAATTTTAAGATTTTATCAATAGTAGCTATTCCTGTATTGACAAAGGTTTCTTTGCGACCTTTGAATGTCTATGTACAGGGTGTTATGAGAAATTCTGAAATAAGGTTAAACAATTGTCAGTACTTAAGGAGGCAAAACTAGACTTTTAGTTTGTGAGATTGTCTGTATTCTGTACCTTGCAAGATGTCTCAAGCAGTTATCAATGATAATGAAGGGGACGTTGTGATTGGTGCACTACACTATGATCTCACATCTTTTAATCAGAGCATTCACATTATTATTTTTGTAGCTGCTGACAAGGCAGTGATTGATTTACATACAACTATGCAAACTAAACCATGTTAAATACAATTTATAAACAAAATTAAGACAAAGACCTTTGTATTGTAATTAAGTGAAACATATTTTAAATAGCCAGAATCTAAGTTTTAGGTAAGAGTACTCATTACTGAGAAACATTCCTTAACCTCTTTATTTTTTTATGAGAAATATCTCTAACTTGGTCCTTCCTTCCCTGGCTTCACTTGGTCCTTCCTTCCCTGGCTTCACTTGGTACTCAATTTGTTTATGCCTAGTTCATTTTCTGCTGAGAAGTTTCCACTTATCATTTTCCTACATTGCCAAAGAGTTCAAAACCTTTGTAACCATTGGTATGATTTTCTATGTAAATAGTTATTTATTTATGTAGGCGTTGTGCCAATTTATGTAGGCACTTGTATAAATTAGGAATGACATGACCCCAAGTCTCAATTTATATCATGTCCTATTTTTTTCCTCTCAGGAAAAGGGGGCATTGGATGCTGAAGAGCAGATTGGGAAGGCTCATGTAACATAAGTAGGTTAGTTGGATCTTAATAGGCTTGCTCACTTTCTTGGTGGCACTATTTCTTATATTTTTGGGGGTGGGATATTCGAGGTTATACAAGATTGTTCCAGTCTGATAAGCCAATAACAAAAGGCCAAGCAGCTATGGCTCTAGCTGCTAGAGATATATTGGAGATGCTTCTGAAATATTCTATCTGTAGGCCTTGAGGTACATTTCATCTGAATTTCTTCCATGAGAAGGAATTTGACGAATAGTATTGCTTATATAGTGTATTAATTTGATTCACCTCATGTTCTTTTTTTTATTATTATTCCAGGTCAAAACTTCTATCAGAACTTCTCCTTCTTTGTGTTAGTCATCTCTGCATGGAACTATCCAATTTGTATGTTAATATTTACTTGACCTTGAGTTTTATATATTTTTTACCTGACATTTTCAGCCTCTTCTTTCATCCTTTTTTTTTTTGAAGAAAAATCTACAGTAATTTTTTTTTGTCTCATTCAAGTTATGTACACATTTTATAACATGAATAATTCTTGGTTTGTTAAGTAATGGAAGAGTGGGAAAAATAGTGATGACTGCTACTGCAAAACAACACCAGTTGTGCTAGAGCTTGGAGGAAAACTATGCTGTGATGGCAGAGGATGCTACAACATGCTATGTCTAGGTTTTGCACAAGTTGATAAAACTTTTCACTTTGGCACAAGTATAAGAGAAAGTATACGAGATACATCTACCTATTTGGCTGGTGTTCAATGAAATAGACTATGTTGGGCATAAGGATCTTGGTTTGAGTTTGGTGTGTTTTGACCTTGTGCCTGTACTGTTGGGGATTCATGTATTTATTAGACCTTCTTATGTTGAACAATGGCATGTATTTAACTCTTGTTTAGTAAGAAAATTCATTGGGTTCCACCTTCTTGCCTCTTTTATTAATGAATTTCACTTTTTCTTTTAAAAAATACTTTCTCTATGATTATTTGGATTGTCAAACTGTGACAAATTTTTTAATAAATGAGTAAAAATAATTTATAAATTAAAAAATTAAATTAAATTAGCTAAGAAATATATATATATATATATATATATATATATATATATATATATATATATCTTCAATTTAACTATGAATTAGCTAGGAATTAACTAGGAAATAATTTTTAAACTATGCTAGATATAGAATAATTTTAGCTATAAATTACATACAAAATTACTACGAAAATAACTTAGTAACATAGCTAGGAACAAATAAAATTTGAACAATATATTATTACAAGTTAACTAGAGAATAACTACAATTTTTTATAAATAATTACAAATTAACTAGGTTAAATTAGCCACCTAAGTTAATTCATTCATCACCAATCAAACAATTAGTATCCCTAAATCCCTAATTCTCCAAGAAATCAAAAAGAGGAAAAGAATATCGTTAGTCAAACATTCAAGATAAATCAAACAATTAAAAAAACCATGCTTTAGAATGTTGATAAACTAATCAATTCATAAAATAAAATTGAAACATAAATCCTATTAGGGTTTAGAGCCAATTCCTCTACCCATGGCTAATGTCACACCAACAAGCAAGAGTTTTCATTCCTCCTTACCTTGAATAATGAAAGTGTAAGAAGGTTAAAACAATAGCACTAACAACCCCTGGGTTGACGAAGGAGGTACAAGACAGCTGCAGCTGCCGTCTCGGTTCTTTTTTGGCGGGTCTATTTTTTTT